>NC_062569.1:66846666-67009166 GCF_022837055.1 Prionailurus viverrinus
TCTGTCTCAGCATTTCCTATGATTTGGGTTTTTCTTATTTGCAAATTAAAAATCAAAGTCAGCCAAGTGTGGTCAGCAGAGTAGTATACTGAAGTTAGATTTGGGTTCAAATCCTGTAATGCTGCTTGCTAGTTCTGGGACTATGGAGAGTAATTTAATCACCCTGAGTTTACTCATTTGCCAGTGAAAAGATTAAATGAGATAACTAAAGTACTCAGGCACAAAGACTGACATTTAAATTCCATAAATGGTAGCCATTATTTTGTAAAAATTAAAGCTTATGGGAAAATAAGTTTAGATATCAGGCATTGTTTAGGCTTCAACCCTGGTTGTTCATGTCACAAAATGCTGCCTGACCTTGAACAAATCTTATCTTCTGGATATTGTTTTCCTCATCTGTTAAACAGATATATAAAACCATATTACAGAATCCAAATAAAGATAAATGATTCATAGAGAAGTCCTTGAAGCCAGAGAGCCTGGAGGTCACGGAGATAACTTTTGAATCCCTGATCCAAGAAATGAAAAGCATGAGAGTCTAGGACTAGGTGATGAGGGAAAGGATTGTCAGGGTTAACTTGGAGACTGGGCAGAAATAAAGGAAGCCTGGGGCTATTATTTCATTACTTGATGTAATGAAAAGGACACAGCCCTAGATTGCGAAGTTTGGACTATAATTTCTCCTCTACCGCTAATTTGCTATGTAGCCCAGAAGATGTCATTTAAATTCTCTGATCTTCAAAGCCCCTTATGTTCAGTGAAGATGTGGGACTAGATGACATGAGACTGTGGTCATCTCTAGCACTAAGATTCTATGTACTTATTCATGAGATGAAAGCATCATAAAGTATATTCTACCAAATAGTTAATATTCCACTTGGTGTTTTGGAGTGAGGGAATGAAATGTTCCCATGGGGAATTCTGTATATGCCATCTACCCTCTGAAAATGTACAGTGAAAACCTGCAGGAAATATTAAACCTGTAGGAAGTGCAGTACAAAAGGAAAATTATTAACACCTCAGATTCAAAACGTAACAGCTTCTAAGGAATTTCTAAGATCACTTTTATAAATGCTGCACTAGATGACATAAGGGCTTTGGACAAAGGTTGAGTCAAAAGTAAGAGATTTTTACCATCATCATCCTCATCCCCATCCTTACCACCACCGCTATCATCATCATCAAAACATTACTATCTTCTTACATGTATGAATACTGCACTATGAATTGAGACATGTGATATTTTGGGAAAACACAGGCAAAAAAATAGAATTTGGAAACTGTACACTCACATGCCAAAAAGCTAAATGTTGATTTTGGATTTTGACATTAACTTGCTACAAGTGTAGAATTCAAATATTCATAGATGATGGCAATTGAAACAGAAGGCAACTGAACCTTATTCCAGTTAAATTTCATTTTAGTACTGAATGACTTTCACTTATAATATTTTTTCATTTCTTAGAAGAATTAACAAAATGATGTATGTTAAGTGATTTCTAGTCCATACGGGGGGGGAGTGTAAGCTGGCATTGACAGCCTTACAATTTAATAACACACAATGCTCAAAGCACTTTCACATCCATTATTTCATGTGATATTTGTAAAAGTCACGTGAAAATAGGTTTGGCAGATATTATTTTGTATGTTTCATGGATAAGCAAACTAAGGATAAAGAGGTTAGGTCCCTTCTTTAAGGACACAGATAATTTTGACTTGTTAATGATCATCAATTTTTAAACTTTATATCCTATTTTGTTGTGCCGCCATTCCCTTCAATTATATTACCATCTGTAATAGGCATTTATCAAAAAGCTGGTTCACATGAAAGAATGAAGATTTCAAATGACAGTAGATCAATGTGTCTCAAGTTTTTTATATCATAGCACACAAAGAAAATCACTAGGACAAATGAGCCAGCCTGCTTATGGCTGGTGAGGAATGACCATGAGGGTTGCAGGAGGTCAACATCTAATACACCTGCAACCTCTGCAACACACCAGCTTGGAAGGTCTGAAACCCGTACAAAAGATGTGATTGATTCAGCCAAAGATTGGAGGGAAACTCTATTACTTTCATTTCCATAGATTATTTTATTTTATTAGCCATTACAAATGCCCTTTATTTAACATATAATCTTAACACACATTCAAGTCCAACACTCTCTTTCAGGAATTGATTCTAATCTGGCTTCACAGAGAACAACAAAAAAAAATCCTACATGCAGGGAATAAATTTATTTCACAAGGAGTGGGTTTTTTTTTTCTTTCTCTTTTTTCTGATAATTAAGGTCATGCCATTATTACTTATTTTTTTGTGGATTTTTCATCTCTTTTTATAACTGCTGATTTTCTTCTTTTAATTTATTTTTATTTTTAAAATTCATAAATTGTTTGAGCAATGACTATTTACCACTTTTCAGCAATGTTTTTAGGGGGGAGAACAGCAAGCAGTTTCTCTAAATTCTTCTCATGACCCTAATCACTTTCTTCTTAGTATCATACTTATTTGTATGCATTTCACTTATTTTCCTAGAGGAGCCTGCTTAAGCCTCAAGGCCTCAAAGAGCTCACTATGCCATCTTACACATAGCATCCTAACTTCATGACCAAAGCCATCCATTTTCTTTATTTCTTTTCTTTTCTTCTCTTTTCTTTTCTTTTCTTTTCATTTTTTTAGAGAGATACAGACAACGGGGGAGAGGGGCAGAGGCGAGGGATGGGGTGGGGGTGGAGATAGAGAATCCCAAGCAGGTTCCACACTCAGCACAGAGCCAGATGCAAGGTTCAATCCCATGACCCTCAGATCATGACCTGAGTCAAAATCAAGAGTCAGATGCTCAACTGACTGAGCCACCTAGGTGCACCAAGCCATCCATTTTGGGAATTGAAAATACATACATACATACATACATACATACATACATATTTTAAAGTGTATATGATTTAGTGACAAGAGCTAAGGTTAGACAATAAAATCAATGCATTATAATAAATGGTAAATAAAAGCATCATTTATTCACTTGTGGTGGAGAAGGAGCTAAGTCAGGCAACATTTCATGAAAGAATAAAATTCTGAAGTTATTCCTGAAGGATTCTTAGAAGTCAACAAATACATGGGGGTGGGATGGGTAGTAGAACAAAGGATGTTTCTAGCATTTCCTGCCTATGTGGTCGAAAAGAAAAGAAAAGAAATCTGAACATTTGAAAGGATCTAGGAAGAAGTTTTATACGTGTGGGGCTTCAGTTCCATACTAAAAGCAACAGTATGGGCTTTCCCACTCACACCCTAGGCTTGCATAAGGTACATAGTTGCATGTGAGCAATGCCTGATGTTTTCCAGAGTCTATAGTAAATAACCCTATGTATTCCCAATATTCTTCTCTATAATCTTTTAAAAGGAATTAATAATTGATATTCCATCTGTAGACAAAGGAAAAGAAAATCACCAGAATATGGTTTTTTTTCCTCATGCTTAGAATATGTATGATTCAATTAAAATAAAATTATTACAAAATTAATGCATGCCAGCTATCAAAATCTCAAATAATACTAAGGTTATTAGAGTAAAACTGAATGTCTTCCTTCACCCACAACCCCTCACCCCAGAGTCCATCTTTTCAGCAGACACCATTCAGTGTTTTGTATGCATATTTCCAGACCTATTTCTATGTATTTCTAAATGTACATGTTTCTTAACATTATAAACATAATCATTATAGAATGTGCTTTCTTCAATTTGTTTCTTTCTCACTTAATTATATGCCATAGACAATTTCCCCTGAAGTACACCTAGGTCTACCTCACTGTATTTAACCACTTCATAGTACTACATAGACTGGATTTACCATAATTTTTTTTAAGTCCTCCTTGTGTTATAATTGTGTGCAATCCCATTAGATTGGACAATGTTCTAATTTCACATGTATCTATGAAAGCTTTTTTCAGGTACCAAATTATTCTGTGGACTTGCATTAAGGTCCTCTGTTCTATAGGACAGCCGCTCTGGCTGGGGACTCTAAAACTGCTTCAGAACAAGCATTTCTTCTTAGAATGACTACAAGATTGCTGTATGACTTACTTAGAAGCCAAACCCTCAGGTGGTAGCAAGCTCTTTTTGACTTGGGAAGTGCTCTGGGTATATTTGCCAAGGACTCATCATTCTAGGATTGATTTATCTAGATTAGAATTTCTCCAACTGTGTTCTGTGGAGCACTAATAGAGTTCAATACGTGTTCAACCAAGAAGAATCCTTCGACATATAATACAATAGTATCCCAGTTCCCCTGGGACATTCATGGGGCACCAACTTTTATTAAAAGTCAGGAAATTCCTATAGTAAAGAAACTTATTTATCTTTGCTTCATCTAGCTTTTCTTAATATGGACACTAAACCTTTTTAAAAAAATATTTTTTGGAATGTTTATTTTTGAGAGAGAGAGAGAGAGAGAGAGAGACAGAGCATGAGTGGGGGAGGGGCAGAGAGAGAGAGGGAGACACAGAATACGAAGCAGGCTCCAGGCTCTGAGCTGTCAGCACAGAGCCCGATGCGGGGCTCGAACTCACGAGCTGTGAGATCACGACCTGAGCCGAAGTTGGACGCTCAACCAACTGAGCCACCCAGGTACCCCTAAACCTTTTTTAATAATCATGATATCTCATGAAATACTGTAGTCACAGTTTGAGAACCATTGGTGTAGATGCCTAGGTATTTCACAAAATGACATTAACATTAACATTAAAAATAACAAACGTTAAGAAACTAGATTCCAAATATCACAAAATAATAGAGCTAGGGATATCATTAGAAGTTTGTGATTGTAAGGATCAAATAAATTGATTATATGATGCAACAGGACATCAGCACCTAGCAGGTGTTCAAAAAAATGTTTTCATCATCCGTTCTACCTATCTGATCATCTCGTTGGATCACTTATTAATTTGACTCTCTAGAAAATATTTACCAGTAACACACTTTCCTTCTTTAGGAACTTAACTTTGATCCCATGGCATTTAATAATTGGAGACTTTAAAGCAGGATATAACATGGTCACGTTCGAGTTTTAGAAAAATCTCTTCCTCCCTGTCTCTCTCTCTCTCCTTCTCTCTCTTCCTCCCTCCCTCCCTCTAGAGTGGAGTTTGAATTGATAGAGGAAAGTTAAACCCCCAAAAGGTAGAGTTTTAAGCCTCAAAATATAAAGCTTCTTGGCCAAGGTATCATAATTTAAAAGTGCTAGAACCAAGACTAGAACTCTGATCTACTTAACTCTGAATCTAGGCTTCACTTAATACCACTATGCTGCCTATGTTCCTGGCTTTTGCTAAAATAGAGCCCGACAGTCATTATCTGGCCTGAGATATATCTGAATCTGCACAGCAATAGGCCTTGTTATGTTAGCTCTTCACTTTGGTAATCTAAATTGTCTGAAGCTTTCAAATTCCTGTAACTTATGCACTAGGAAGTACCTCAGAGCCACAGATATTCAAGTTCAATTTGAATGATACCTTTAGAGTCAACTGGCTAGCCCTGTATGTGCCCTACAGTTGGTAAAACATCGAGGGTTCAGACCAAGCACATATACTCATTATTTTTGCTGTTTTGGAGCAGAGACTAGTGACAGCATTTGAAAGAACAAAAGCAGTGAGTTCTGTCTGAGAGCCACTTGACCTTTTCAACTCTACTTGGCCTCCATTCTGTCCATAGGTCCTAAGTGGAATGAGTGTGCCTGAGAGTGCTATTGTCTACAGCAGCATTTTATTTTGAGATCACTGACCAAACACATTTCCACCCAATAGGGTGACCTGTGCTTTGTGTGAAAATGCTGTGTGTAGAGCACAGGGCAACACTGCCACATTGATCCACATTTGTATTCCAGACAAGTTGGCAAGTGTATGAAATGAATGCAATCAGTGATTAGGGCTTGAGCTTCCAGCAGCCCTAGAAATTAGTTCTAAGGTAGACCTTCAGCACAGTGAAGGAAGAAGAAGAAGAAAATAAAACTTTGCTCCTTAGCTGGGGGAATGAGATTTAGTTATGAATAGATGCATTTCTGGATGCTCAATCTCCAATTCTCATCACTGAATTTTTCATCAAATATAAACAACTCCTACACCTCCAGCATTTTACACAATGAGAACTATACACTCATATATTAAAGCACCCAACATTTAAGGTACATAGGATTTTACAGGAACAAAAACTGGAATATACTACCCGAACATATGTTTCTAATTTCTTTACTTCATAGAGCTGAACTTATACGTGCATGTAAATATGAGAAATCAAACTCACTATTCTTACACTTGTCATTTTTTTCTCTACATCAAACAGACTTTCCTGCTTTTAAATGACACTCACACCCTCCTGCATCTATTCTTTTACCATATTTTATGTCTAAATTTCCCATCTTTTATAAGCAAAGACTTCTCTTTCCCTTCTTTGAAATCACTTCACCTCTGGACTGGCTGTTGATCATGCTGCCTTGAAATGTCCTATGGAATTAAGAAACTAGGTGAAAGGAGAAGTGAGTAAACATATTTCCCAAGCCCAGTGAGTGATATTGCCCATTTTGAGTCTCCATGAAAACATTGTATGTTATTTAAAGCCACCTGCAACTGATTATTTTTCCTTTTGTAGGAGGTAACCTCCTTGAGAGCAACATTTTTTCACTTAAAGTTTTAACCCATTTTTAAAACTGGCTTTCTGCATGTTCTATAAGAGTTTGAGCATGAAGGCTTAATAACCATAACATAAAAATAGCAGGGTCATACAATGGAAATGTAACCTTGCTGCGTTCTTTCTTGCTTTAACTGAAAGAAGGTTTGTGCCCTGTGTTAGCTGAAAATCCACCAGGATCCCTTAGTCTTTTATTATCTTCTACCTAGAGGCGAAGATTATTTTTTTCCACCTCTCTGATGACATTTTCAAAATAATTCTTGCTCTATAATAACCTCTTCAGGGAGAAGGAAAGAATGCAATTTACGACATCCCTGTGATTATCATGTGGTAAATTTGCCCTTCAGATTTAACAGTGACATTGTTTTTAAGCCAAAACCTAGAACTAGATCTCAGAAAGCAAAGATCACTTGCCCTGGCTTCTCCCTCACCTGGAAAATCATTCCTAGCCTTGCTTCTTTTATGGTTTTTAAATAACAGAGGAGAGAAATTTCTTTCTTTTCTTTTTTTTTAATAGCTGAATCTGTCATGCCTGTATACACTTGTAGCTTTCATAGTCAGAGATGTACAAAGAAAATTGGTTTCAGCACCATGTTATTTTAAAACAAATAAATAAATAGATAAATAAACAAACAAATGCATGTCTCTTCCTTCAAAGGAGATAAGGAGAAAACTTTTTATGATAGTAAGCATACACAGTTGACTCTTAAACAACAGGGTTTGAACTGCACAGGTTAAATTATATATGATTTTTTTTTTTAGAAATGCAGTATAATACTATAAATATATTTTCTCTTTTTTATGATTTTCTTAATAACATCTTCTTTTCTCTAGCTTATCTTTTGTATGAATATAGTATATAATACATAAACATGCAAAATATGGTAACCAACTGTTTATGTGATCATTAAGGCTTCCCGTCAACAGTAGGCTATTAGAAATTAAATTTTAGGGGAGTTAAAAGTTATATGTGGATTTTTGGCACCCCTAACCCCCATGTTGTTTAAGGGTCAACTGTATGCAAATAACCACTAATATTTGAGCACAATTTAGAAACACCAAGAATGAGAATACCAAACACTACCAGTTACGCATTTAGGTAGTAGGCAAATGGCACTACAGATACCTAATCTAAGGTAAATTCACCTGACATGAAGCTCTTTAGTGTAGTCTCCAACTGGAAGGTAAAACTACTTTTCTCCTCTCTTCTTGATAATTCTGGTATTAGATATGTGGTGGTTTTCCTACACCAACCAGTTCTCCAATTTCTCAGCTGACAATGACTGGGTGTCCTACTAATTGAACTTAATTCTGATACTATCTACCTGGAGATAGCTTCAGATCCCACTGGTTAGAGGCTCAGTCCCACAAGACTGTTCCCATTGCAGATGCCAATCACAAGTCTAGGTCCTCACCAATACTTCTGACCAACCAGCAACAAATTGGGGTTCCCACAAACCTCCTCAGGTTTGATAATTTGCTAGAATGGCTCACAGACGTCACAGAAACATTTAGTGATTTATTATAAAAGGATACAACTCAGAAACAGCTAGAGGGAAGAGATGCATAGGACAAGGCTTAAGGAGAGAGGTATGGAGATTCCCTGCCCTCTCTGCATGCACCACATTCTCCCATTTCCATGACCTAGAAGCTCATCAAATCCCATCGTTCAATACTTTTTATAGAGCTTAATCTCCAGTTTTCTCTGCCTGCACCTCCTTCCCAAGGGTTGGTGGGTGGGGCTGAGAACTCTACCTTCTAAACACTAGGTCTTACTGGTGACCAACCCCATCCAAGTCACCTCATTAGCATAAACTCAGATGTGCTCAAAAGGAGTTCCTTACAAATAACAAAAGACACTGCTGTCATTCAGAAAATCCCAAAGGTTTTAAGAGTTCTGTCCCGTGAACCAGGGACAAAGACCAAATATATTTCTATACCATACCAACTCATCAGGATTCACAACTGGGGATCCCAAAGTAAAGATAGAGAACCATTTGTAAGTATGTTTTGGAAATGGAAACCAATAATAAAAGACAGAAAAAGTAATGGTCATCTGAGTAGGCAGAACAGTGGTATTTGTTGCTGGTGAATTAATAGGAGATAGATACCTAAGAGCCTATGTAGCCACTGTGGTGGTCAAAGATTTCTGCTGATGAGTAGTCAATGCTGAGTTTGCAGTCAAGTGGCTGTTTTCTTTTGTTTGCTACCATTTGTTGAACATAAAAAAAATCTATCAACAAATATTTATTGACCACCTATTTTATACAAGGCGCTGTACTAAGTAGTGGGGATATACTGGCACTGGTGACTAAAACTAACATAATTTTTGTTCTTTGGATCAATCTTCAGCAGAAAAAATGGAAAAGAAACAAATATATTATGAATATGCTGAGCTATAGGAAGTAGAAACACAGAGTTCTGTGAAAGCATCACACACACACACACACACACACACACACACACACACACACCAAGCTTAGTCTGGAGGTTCCTGGAGGTTTCTCTGAGAAAATTTAAACTAAAACTTGTAATTTTAATGAGGAATTTACCAGGCAAAGATGTAGAAGGGAGAGGAGGTACAAAAAACCTGACCCAGGAAAGGACTTAGAGCATTTGAAAAACTTGACAAAGGATAATCTAGCTGAAGATCATTGAACATGATGTGGAATAAATGATATGAGGTGAAGCTGAAGAAATACTTAATTGGCAGATTACAATGTAGGCAAAGGTTAAGATTTTGTTTTTATTTCAAAAACAATGGAAAGCCATTAAAGGGTTTAAAGTAGAGGTACCGTATAAGTAGGTTTTCAGTTTTAAAAGAACTTTTTGATGACCGTGTGTAGGATGACGTGGATCAAAAAAAGAAAAAGTATATAAAATTCTATAGTTCAGTCTGGAGGCAAAGTTGGCTTGCACAAGGGTGCAATGAGGGCAGATAAAAAGTTGAAGTTTTGATTCAGAGTATATTTAAAATATATTGTGAAAAACTTGACAATCAATTTGATATGGGGACAAGGAAATGAGGATTATCAAAGATGACACCTGACTGGTTTGAGCAACTAGGAGGTTAGTGGTGTCATTCTCTAAAACAGGAGTAGAGGAAGAGGTGGTTGAGTGTGGGAGTCAGTGTGATATAAGGAGCTCAAGGAATATGGACATATTCCTATTGGGATACTGGTCACATGGATAGTCAAGTGGAAGGTTTGGGGGGTATTTTTTTTAGTTTTTATTTAAATTCTAGTTAGTTAACATATAGTGTAATACTCGTTTCAGGAATAGAATGTAGTGATTCATCATTGAGTGGAGGTATTCAATACACAGTGGCATAATCCAGTTTAAGACTCAAAAGAGAAGTCAAAGTCTGAAATGTCCTGTATGGATTTGTTGGAATGCATGTGTCTATGTATCTGTTGGTTGTACATGAGATTGTATAGAAAGAGAGTGTACAATGATAAAAGAAATAAGCAAAGGCCTAGCACTGAGCCCTAAATAAATAAATAAATAAATAAATAAATAAAAGCGTATCCAAAGAGATAGAAGAAAACCTTTAAGACTGGAATCTTAGGCCCTGAGGAATGAGGTTGTTTCAAGAGAATTAGCACCACTTACCTTGTCAAAAATTACTGTGGTCAAATAATATGAGGCAGCAAAGAAATGCCCATTGAATTGAGTAACACAGAGGTTCTTTGTGGCATACACCATGCAGGGTGCCTCACATCTAACTGTAATTCTCATAGTGCAGTAGGTTTTATTGCCATGGGGCTGATGAGGAAATAACATCAGTGTTCAAGGTCACACATTAAGAAGTGGTGTGGGAAAACCTGAGGTTCAAACCTAAGTCTATAACACAGGAGAGATGGAGTCCTATGGTCATGCTCTGCACAACTTAGCCCTTTCCTGAATTAGTTTTGCTGTTTCTCTTGTTGCTATTTGTTTGTTTGTTTGTTTGCTTGCTTTAGCATTAAAATCAAGGGCACAGAACTAGATTCTGTTTATTCTGTTATTGCTCTAGGTGGATGTAGTAGCCTTGCCTTTCCCACTAGATTTATGAGTTCGCTAAGGGCAAGCACCAGAGCATAGTGTAGGGGGGAAAGAAAATAGATTTTGCAACCTGACAGACCTGGGTCATAGTTTAAAAATTATAATGTCCATGAAGTGTCTAGTGGAGTGACAGGTACAGATGAGCCAAGTGTTGAATGGATGTGATTTTTATTATTTCTTTGTATCCCTCTTTGCCTAGTGTGCTTTACAGAACAAGATAAAATATATATCAGATTTAATTCTTAGGATACTGTTAAGTGATAATAAATTCTTCATCTGTTCATTGTACCCATCATAATTGCTAATATAGTTTAGGAGTCAATCAACTCCTAACAAAAACTTGCTTACCCTGGGACTGAGAAGACAATAGAAAATGAGATACTCTGCTTTCCCTTAACCCTGTGCAAATGCCACATTGGAAAACTAGACCCCTGAAAATCATGAGCTCCTCAAGGACAAGTTCTGTGATGTCTCTAAGCTGCCGTTTCCATTGTACTTAATCTAGCACCAGGCACATGGTATTTACACAGTACTTACGAAAATAAGGTAAATAAATTGGATGTTGATGAGGAAGAGATTTCTTGCCCTCTAAAGACATTAGAAGTTTTCTTTCCTGAACTACAAAATGTCATGTGCTAACATGGCATTCTAACTCCTTAACTACTGCTCTAAACTCTATTTGTAATATAGTTATATATCATTTATGTGCACATACAATACACTACATCTTACCACCCTTTAATGTCATGGGACTTACATGATTTCAGAGGTTATGTTTGACGCATGAACAAGCTAAAACTATTTCCTAGACTGAAGCCGGGCTTAATGTTTTCATCCCGATGACTCATCAAGCTTAATATGTTGGAGTACTGTGTGAGAAAACTTATTTAAATGGTTCAATCACGCCGAAGTATGTGGGATTTATGTGGGACCAAAGGTAGACATTTAAAAACTCAATTATCAGTTTTCCCCTTTTCAAAGCTTTACAAGTATAGTAGCAACTGCATAATCCAAGTGTGTGCTCATGTTCTGTTATGTAGGCATTATAAGAATATAGTATTTTAAAGCTACTTGATTCTATGTTATCCTTCTGTTCTTTTCTGGAGGATTTGTTTACCTGTAATAGCTAGTTCTTTGAACAGAGTGACGGTAGCACCGGCCCCTTCTGACTGTGCGGAGTGTTATGAAATATTGCGCCGCCTCTCCTTGTCCCATGCTCCTGCCACGCTGGTCTCTTCAGCACTTTTGAATAGTCCAGTTCTACCCCCTTCTCCAGACATATCACTTACCTCCCCACACACATTCTACTGTGGAAATTCCACTCCTTTCAAGGCTCAACCTCCAGACCACCCTCTCAAAGAATATACATGTAGCAGGTACTCAATAGAGGCTTGAGTTGAGTTTAATAACAGCAATTTTCCTCCTAAACTAACCTCTCATGTACTACTATTTGGAATGAATAAATTTTGTCCATTAAATAGCTTTTTCTAGAACATAGATGTATATGTGTAAAGTGCAAGTGCATTGCAGGCATCACAGACAGCAATGTTTACAGGAATCAAGTAGTTAAATGAATACAGTAGGCTTGGTACTCAGAATATGGATGGGGGTGTGCTGTGATAAAACTAGACAGCATGTGCTTATACATAGAAGCAGCCCCTGATATTTTTAGCTGCTTTTTGCAAGATTTTGTTCTGTCATTTTCTTAATGCTTAGAAATGTGCCTGGCACATAGTAGAACCTCAATAAATATTGTTGGATGAGTGACTGAATTAATGCTAAATGAGAACCCATTGCTTCCAGATATCCCAATTTCTCAATAAAGAAGAGAAATCCAACATTTCTGTTGGAAGCATTCTGAATTTTTAATTCTACTGACAAAGTCCATTATGATGAAAAGCCTGTTCTGACCAAATACAACTACAAGCTTAACCTGAGAGCCAGTAATTTACTACCCATCCTATATTTGTTTTTTTTAAGAGGGCATTCATTTTTAATAAGTTTGTAAATGGTAATAATTCAGATATTACTTCTAGCTTCTCTCCAGCTGGAGTCATGAAAAAAAAATACTAAAATAATAATAGAAAAGATAATGTGTAGGATAGATAGAAATTACATTTAACATTTTCTGAAACATTTTTATTTGGATTCTCACTTGATCCTTACAACAGCTCAGTTAAATGGAAAGAAAGTAGCTTTCAACTCCATTTTACTGCTGTTGAATACATCCAGTCTTTCCACTGTTGCTCTGATTGAATGGTGATTATTTATTGACCCATTTTAAAAGCAGCCCCAAAGTTCGTGTAGTTCTCGTCTTTGTACATTTAGTCAAACTGACTGACCTCAGAGAACTCAGAGTGCAGTGCTTTTACCTGCTCAGTTGGTAGCTTGTAACTTGTCCATTTTGGGACGAGCTATTTCAGTGGGCTTCATAAAGGAGCCACCTGCCTGGACATTCAGGAAGGCTGGTTTCTTTAGATACGGTGCTGCATAAAGCAACCTGAAAAGAACATCATAAAGCATGTCCTGATTGTTGCTTTTCTCACGGCCTCATCTGGAAAGTGTCTGCCTGCCAAATACAGCAGTCTCAGGAAATCAAAATAGAAACGGGAAACAAAGGAAATTAGAGGCAAATTTATTTTCAGAGTGCGTCCTTGTCCTGTGAAGAGCAAAAGAATGCTGCATCTGTTTGAGGTCATTACCTAGACATTATAGGTAACAACCCTCAATTCAAACATGTCCAAGCATGTGTGGTTAGTCTGCTGTCAAATCTGGAATGAGAGACCTAATATCAGCAGATAGGCATCCTATAAAAGTGGGTGACTTTTCGCTCCTTATTAAACCTTCATTTGGTTTCAGTTGTCTCAGGCTGCCAGGGAAATCTTCTATCCTGTTCCTTCAAGACTTGGAAGTACTAGGGCCGAAACAACCCATTTTTTGGTTTATAATATAAAGAGATAAGAATCCCAGATAGTTGGTATGGAATGGATGAATAAATGTGTTTCAATACACCACCTATTCCTCCTGTTCCCCCACCAGGTATACCACACACGCACATACACACACACAGAGAGACATTCATTAATTTCACTGTATCTAATAAAAAGTGTTCATTGGAGCTGAAAATGCATATAATCTTAGGAAATAAGAATGTTCCTAAATTCACAAAGTTAAATTTAGCAATCAAGGTGCATATGACACTTGGATTAAGATGGGCTTATTAGGTTCTTTGACATTTTTAAAACTTGTGCGGGCTAGACATCATCTGTGCTGCTGGCTAGTTGGGGTATCCCGGCCAATGAAATAGTGTAACTTTATCTTTAAGCCTAGGACTGGGAACTATATCAGTCCATACCACTATATAGGTAAAGAAATATTTGTATTTAATAATAATTGCTTAAAATCATGCAAAAATAAAGTAGCTAATGTGCCTCATAAAATAAGACACCTAAATTTAAGTTAAATGGGTCATACGTATAATTTTTCAGTGTCTGCTCCAATACATTTGCCACTGAAAACTCATGTGTAATTTTCAAGTAAATAATGCCTTTACATTTATTACTGATCTTACTATGTTGGTCACTAAATCCACACTTCTCATGTAATCATCAGCCTCTGTTCAGGCCTGTCTATTGCTAAAATACAGAATTCAGCCACAGTGCACACAAGGAAAGAAATAGAACATCAGGATAAAGTGCAGATGATACTTCTCTGAGGTGTTGCAGACCCACCACATGCCTCTAAATCTTTTTCCAGGGTCCAAACCAAAATCTTTTCCTTTCCTGGCATCTGTAAGGCCTGGGAAATCCAAATCGATCAAGCAAAATGTAATAAATAAAAATGAATATACATTCATGCCTTTATTCATTCCACACCGTCTTAAGGACCTGTGATATGTCTGATAATGTGGTATATGACAGACACAAGATTAAAAAAAAGCTGGGAGATGGTGGCTAGGACACAGTATGGCGAAGGTGTGCCAGATGGAGCAGACAATAAGAATAAAGGCAAAGGGGCACGACAGAATGTTAACAGAGTTGTGGTCATTCATGAAGACAGAAAAAATGGGGTATAAAAAGAAGAGAAATGAGAAAAGACAATAAAAACTCAATTTAGGAATTTGATTTTTACACTGAAAGTTTAGAGCATGCAGAACATCCCTCGGTCAACAGCAGAGAATACTTATTCTGAAACTACTTGCTAGAAATTGTGTTTTGTAATGTCTGGCATTCAGTTCCTGCCAAATGCTTACTGGGACAATATTTTAAAAATTGTCATAGGGATGTAGGCATATATTGTGAAAGATCTTCATGAGATTCTTATTCACCATACCCTCTTCCCAAGAAGAGAAAAAATAGTGAAATAGTATAATGGATATATTAATCATTCATTTGTTAAGCTTCATCTCTATATTAAGCCAGGTTACCAAGAAGCTTTTAAGCATCATCATGCATTTTAACTCCTCCTGTAGGTAGCATGATACCCTGGCCTTTCTCCAAGGCTAATATGGGAAATAATCATATATGGGAACATCTCTGCATTGTTCAAACTATTAACAACAGGTGTATTCTCTATTATATTGTCCAAAATGATTAATATCTATGTTTTCACACATATGTTTTTTCTCCAAGTTCTTTGATTACCTGTGAAATTTACATAACTGCAGTGTTTACCTCTTTATTGTGGAAGATGAAAGCCCAGAGCTAAGTTTTGATTTACATGGACATAGAGTTGTTTCCATATTAGTTGTATGATTTAGAGCAAATTAGTTAAACTCTGAGCATCAATTCTCTCATCTATAAAATGGGAATAATAATGATAATATTAATGACAAAAACAAGAAATAATAGCACCTGTTTTACTGCCTGAGATAACTTACTTTTTTAAAATTCTGGTAAAACAGTGTAATATGTATCTATATGTGACTATTTAAATTAAATGTAAATTATTCCCTAGTATTTGAAAAGCTCTGATCAAGAATCCGTATTCCAAGGTAAACACTTCAAATATTATTAATGAAACTACACCAGAAAGTTTGCCAATAAGTATGAAGGATGTTAGAAATCTATGTAGTGAAATGACAGATGTTTAAAGTTCGCTGTTGCCTAGAAAGACGATAAGGACATCACTGCCCTTTCCTAAACAAGTATTAGAATACAAAAAGCCCAACAGCTCAATACTTTCAAAAATGTGTTTCAGGTCTGAACAACCATGTAGTACTATGTCATTCCCATTTCATGGAATATTTTGTTGCCTGACCCAGCTCAAAAATTGGCTGGTCCTTCCATTGCAGCAAATGCCTAGAATGTAAAAGAAAAGAAAAATTCATTCACAGTTTTTTCCTAAAGATTCTCAGGACAGAGAGAAGCCTCCCTTGAACTTACAAGAAAAGGATGTATGATGTTTGTGTCTGCTTGCCAATCAATCCTTGTAAAAGAATTTGGTGTAAGATTTGCTGTTATTGTAATAAACACCTGGTAGCCTGGAGATCTATAGAATTCGACTTGCCTTAGATTACTAGGCTAAAGATATTTACGAAACAAGGACACAATTGAAGGTGATGTCATATCTAGCCTTATGGTAGACTTATAGAGCAATAGGTAGACTTTTTATTTTTATTTGTTTTTATTTTTTTAAATTTTTTTAAACATTTATTTATTTTTGAGACAGAGAGAGACAGAGCATGAACGGGGGGAGGGCCAGAGAGAGAGGGAGACACAGAATCCAAAGCAGGCTCCAGGCTCTGAGCTGTCAGCACAGAGCCTGATGTGGGGCTCAAACTCACGGAGCACGAGATCATGACCCAAGCCGAAGTCAGACGCTCAACCAACTCAACCACCCAGGCGCCCCTAGGTAAACTTTTTAAAGCAATATGTGATAAGAAAATGTTCTAAAACTAAATTTAGGCAAAATAAAATTAGTCAGATTTAAACAAAAAAAATTAAGCAGGAAGCTAAATATGTAGCAACAAATAGATTTAAATGTATCACAAGTAGTTGTTTTTAAGTGTGTATCTTTTGAGTTAGCAATTCTACATCTAGAACTTTTATATGAGAAAATATTATGATAATATAAAAAAATGAAATACAGGAAAGATCACTGTTATAGTTTTCACAACAGGGAAATCTAGTAATGTCCTGTTACTTTCAACAGGTTATTATTTAGTAAACTATAGTACATTTATACAATGTAATAATTTCCACTATTACAATGATAATATAAAATTATATTATTGACACATAAAGATGTCTATGATATACATTAGATTAAAAAACATAAAAAAACCAGTGAAATAGCATCATTGTATTTTTTTAAAATATATATGTATAGAAAAAAATCTTGAATGATGTACACTAAAATATTTGAAAAGGATATATCTAGAAAATGTAATTAGGGGATAACTTTATTATTCTTCTTATAATTTTTCATGTTTTACTAATGAGATGCCTAGAAATATATATATATATATATATATATATATATATATATATATACATGCAGAAAAAATAAAGGTAAACTTCTTATTTCTATCTCAGATCATAGTACTAAAAAACCACCTTGTGCAGTCAGGCTAACAAAACCACTTGGGTCACTTGGGTCACTCTCACAAACTCAGGTTTGCTGGTGAGCTGTGCTTCTTAATGACTCAAGGAACTTCCAGCCCTTTGTACTTATTCAATTTCTGATGATGATAGTGTTGAAATGATCTGCACTAGAGAATTTAGAAATTCTTTCCATTCTTGAAGGTATCAGTTGGTCTAAGTTACTTTTACTGTCTTACTATTCAGACTTCAAAAGTATTTACTGTTTATCCCCCACCTTTGTTTCTTGTTTCTTGTTAAGTGATTCTAACATGCTTATTATCAAACTGTTCCAGATTCTCTTAAAATAACCAACAACGGACGAAGACCTCCATAGTGTATATGACAAATGATAAAGGATATCTTCTTCAAACTTCCTTAAATCTTTGAACTAATTTTGAAGTATCTTTTGCACAGAAACAAACATGTTCTGCCATATATTCAACATATCCCATCTGCTATCTATTTATATGCTAATCTGGAGGCTCCCAGATGAGTTCAAGACAAAACATTTCTATTAATGGTTTGGCTTCCTCTTTGTATTTCCTCTAAGATATCACTTAACTTGTGTTTATGGTAATAATAAAAAGTGCTGAGAAATCCCCAGTAAAATGATTGATTCAGAAATGGATTACCAATGGATGCTGAAACCATTATATGAAAGTTTAGGTGGTTAACAGAGTAATAGTAAAGTTTCAAAATATTACCTTATAGATTACTTGTTAATTACAACTGGGAAAACTTACCTTTACTATAGAAAAATCTGGTGGAAACCACTAACCAAGACATCAAATTTAACTTCATTAGTAGTGGAAGAAGCTGATATTATGTGGATTCTGAAGTAATATGAAGTGCAAATTATTGCCTAGAGAGTATTTTTGTCAACACTGTTTAAGTTAAGGGGTGCCTGTGTGGCTCAGTTGGTTGGTTAAGCATCTGACTCTTGATTTTGGCTCAGGTCATAATCTTATGAGATCAAGCCCTGCGTTGGGCTCAGGGCTGACAGCATGGAACCTGCTTGGGATTCTCTCTCTCTCTCTCTCTCTCTCTGCCCCTCCCCCACTCAAAATGAATAAATAAACTTAAAAAATATATATTGTCTAACATATCTAACCAAGCCTTTAGATCTAACTTTTCAATTCACAGGAAATGCAGAGGACAGAGAAACAGGTTACTTAACATCAGGAAGAAACAATATGAGAAACCCAGATTGTAGGCCATTCTACAAAACAACTACCCTGATGTTTTCAAAAAGTCAATGTAATGAGGGGGAAAAAAGTGGTGGGGAGAATGCTTTAGACATAACAAAACAAACAAAAGCAATATGGGAAGATTTATTGGATTTTGGTCTGAAAAAAAATAGCTATAGTAGATATTTTAGGGACAATTGACAGTATTTGAATGTGAATCAGATATTGAATAATATTGCAGAATTGCTAAATTTTTAAGTGTGATAATGATGTATTATGGCTACAAAGGAAAATATGCTTATATTTAGGAGACAAATACTGAATTATTCATGGGAAAGACATGTTCCTCCCAGAATGAGAAGAGAGCAAGAGAGAGAGCATGTAAATGTGGCAAAATATTAATACTTGTTGAATTTAGATGATAAACATATGAGTATTCTGTTTGAAATTTTTCATAATCAAATGGAGGATAAGGGAAGGTTAAAACAACAAAAAAGGAGATAAGCCCTTTATATGAATATTTGGCATTCTGCTTGCACTTGCAAACACATGTCGTAAAGATAGGATATTTAGAATTGTCCTTGCATGGTTCTTTTCTTCTAAAACTGCTTCAGAGAAAATAGTTTGAATACTCTTGTAAGACTGGCCCTGGCTCGAGGGATTTATGGATTTTTTTCAGTCTGTTTATAACCTCCTGGAAAGCTTCTGGAACCTTTTGGATTAATCATCAATAAACATTTACTAAGCACTTCCCAGAGATCAAGGCACTCTACTAGTCACAGTGGGCTTAATAGTGTTCAGAGTGGACTCAGTCACTGTGCCTCAGGTGTCAGCAAAATGATTCTGTTCTTTATCTAGTAATGAGATTATTTTAAGTGATCTCAACTGGGAAATTCAATATAACAAATGACTGAATATGTCCCAGGTATAAGACTCAGTGCTGTCTGCCAAGAGAGTGGATGAGCTTGCTTAAATTTAGGACACGGAGGTTGAGAGAACTATAGGGAATGTTAACTAAGTGTGGGATTCAAAAATCTACTAGGAGCACTCTATCCTTTGGCAGATAAATTAGCCTTAACCTTTACTCCATGATTTTTGGAAAGTCCAGGGCCCTCCCCAAGGATGTTGTGAATTCCTGGGTGCTATAGATTATCATGGTCATCTCAGACTCCGTTCATCTGATGGTGAATTAATTTGGTTCTTATTCTATCCATGGCAGCTCAGTCCCCACTCCTTGATTCCTTGATTCTCATATGAAAACAAGGATTTTATATACTTATTAGAATTTTCTCAGAGATCATGTGGTCAGATATGTTGCCAGGTAGATTGGGGAGACCCTTAGGCCCTGAGGCTTCCATCCATCCCATCCCCAGGATGCAACCAAAGGCTCTTGGTCTCAAGAAAGAATTCAAGGATAGACCAGACACAATGGTTGAGTGGTACAAATAGGAAAGTTTATTAAAATGAGATGTAAGAGTGAGTGAGCCCAAGGGAGACCTCAAACCCAAATCCAAAGGTTTGGGTCTCTCTCTTTTATTGACAATTGTTAACTAGGGGGCAGAGTATTTATTACTTGGGGGAGGGGATTTCTTTGAGACCAGGGTTTCATCCTTTTTCTTCCTTACTTGATCAGGGTCTCTGATCTTCTCTGTCTTGGGCCTGTCTAGTTTGATCTGGCTTCTAGTGGCTTTGCTTTTGGAGTGCTGCCAGGACAGGTCTCTAACTTCTCCCAATAGCTAGCCATGACCCTTTGCTGGCCTCCAGGAATCCTGTTAAAGTCAAGAAACTGCCTACTCTAACATTAATTTATGCAGGAAAGGGTCACATGTAAAACAAAGAAAAAGCAGCCAAGAAGTTAAAACCTGCACAGGTCATAAAAAATTGTAGATTCTATCCTGTTTCCTTATCTTCAAGTTGAGCCTCTCTGGGAAAATGTCTTTCTAACCTTTAACATCTAAATTTCCAATGACCTTCTAGGAAACTCCATCCATTTAATCTCTCCTTCAGGACCCATCCCCCTTTCCCCAACAGTGAAAGTTCCAAGTCTAAGGAATTCAGTGTAAATCCATGCTACAGGTCACCTGGCAATCACTTTTTAGAGGGTTTTGTCCTTTGAATTAAAAACAATGTTTATTTTTTGGGGGAGACATGTGGAGAAGTGTTTTTCTAGGGTTCCTAGACCCAATTCCAAACTGGGAGACAGAGATTCCCCCACCCCACCAGACACACACCAGCAGGCATCAGATTCCACAGGTTAAGGGTTCAGTACTATGAGACTGCCTTCCCCACTCTCCATTTCAGATACCAATGAGGCAAGCTTCAGGCTGTTTCCTGTGCTTCTGATAGACCGGCTGTAGATCAGAGGTTCCCAGGACCTCCTCCTAAGGTTTGATCAATTTTCTAGGGCAGCTCACAGCTTAGAGAAGCATTTACTTACTAGATCACCAGTTTATTGTGAAAGGATATAACTCAGGAACAGCCAGATGGAAAAAATGCATAGGGCAACGTATGTAGTAAGGGCATTGGAGCTTCCATGTCCCCTTCAGGTACTCCAGTCTCCCTGTATCTCCACATGCTCATCAACCCCCAAGATTTCCAAATCCTGTCCTTTCAGGTTTTTATGGAAGCGTCATTATATGGGCGTGCTTGATTAAATCATTGGCCACTGGGGATAGATTCAACCTCCAGCCCTTCTCCCCCTCCTCAAAGGTAAGGAAGGGTGTGGGACTGAAAGCTCCAACCCTCTAATCAAAAGTTTGGTTTTCCTGACAACCAGCCCCCCACACTTAGGATACCCAAGAGCTTTATAAAAGCCACATCATTAACATAATAGAAGACACCTTTATTGCTCTTATGGCAGGAAATTCCAAGTGTGTTAGTAGCTGTGAGCCAGGAGCCTTGGCAAACCAAATGCATTTGCGAAATAAAGTTTGGCCATCTGAATAACAAAATATATATTTCTTATACACCATAAAACTGCAGGCACCAAAGAGATAGGGAAAGAGGCCTTGGTACTCCCAATTAGGCCAAATAATATATGTTGAACAAGATCTCCTAGTCTAGTCCCCCTGAAACTCTTCCTTCCAGGGTAACCTGAAAACATTGTTAATTACTGTTCTGACCGTGAGATCTAATTCACATACTTCCCAAAGATAGACAAGTTTTTGGAGGCAGATTGTTAAGTCCCAAGAGAGAAAACCTTTCCCTGCCTGCCTCCTTCTTTTTTTTTAAATTTTTTTAATGTTTATTTATTTATTTTTTTTAATGTTTATTTATTTTTGACAGAGAGAGAGAGAGAGAGAGACAGAACATGAGCAGGGGAGGGGCAGAGAGAGAGAGGGAGACACAGAATACGAAGCAGGCTCCAGGCTCTGAGCTGTCAGCACAGAGCCCGATGCGGGGCTCAAACTCACAGACCTCGAGATCATGACCTGAGCTGAAGTCAGATGCTTAACCAACTGAGCCACCCAGGTGCCCCTCCCTGCCTGCCTTCTCAATTAGCAAGGCCATCTTTCTCACAACGGAATGAATGGATCTTGTTATCACACAAAACAGTGATATTTTTTTAAATCTCTGCCCCAGGATACCAGTCATGTGTGTGTGCATGTGCACGCACAACACGCGCATATATGCACACACACACACACACACACACACACACACACCTCTTATTTGAGCCTTTTTAAGAATTCAAAACAGACCTGGTTCTTAGTAGGTTCTTAGGCAAGGCCTTCCTTCTCCTCAGTTTTGATCTTGAAGGTGAAGGAAGAGGACAAACTATATTTTATTGTAACCATGAGACCAAGAAGGAATGGTTGTAGTTAAAAGAAATCAGAAATCAGAGAGTAACAGACGAAGCAGTCAACATACTAAGAAGAAAATTAAAAAGACCATTTTAGAAAATGGTGTATGGGAAAGCCAATTTGCAAAACATTAAGGAGTGAAGAGAACATGAAGGGTTGGTGAGATAAAAACCAACAGCATTTTTACAAAATCTAAGGGTAAAGCCGAAAACAATGGGAAAGCAGCATGGCCCATGTTTGGTTATCCATTCAATGCTTTCGTGTATGCAAAGCAATGTACTTAGCCAAGTAAATAAATAGATCATTTGGGGAATCTTTATAATTTAAATTACATCTGCATTTGAGGCTTTGAGGATGAAAAATCTATATTCCTTTGTAAACCTGAATGAAATATACTGTCCCCTTCCTGACCTGTACTGAGAGGCTGAGAAACCAGCCCTACCTACAGTGATGCCCAACATGATATTACACAAAGAGACTGAGGCGTGTGAAGTACTAAGAGAAACCTGATTATCCTAATATTTCAACACGGCCCCCAAGGAGGCTGCAGTTTCTAAGTAAATGACTTGAAGCTACATGGTGTGGGCCCCAGCAATTCTGAGGAAACACTCTTATGCCACCAGGGGTGTGAACACTGGATCAATTTATCATACACAGTGAAAAGCTACCTGACCAGTTGTGATACAGCTGGGTACCCAGAGGAAAGCAAAAGTCAGGGTCTGTCTGATCCTGCCTTCCCAACTATCAAGCAAATTCTCTGAAGGGTATCCAAGAGAGATCCAGGGCGGTGCCCTTCTACTGTTTTCCCGGAGTGGATGGCACCTTCCCTGCAAGAGCCTGCTATTTATTCTTTCTTTTTAGAAGCAATTGTACCTACTTCTGATACAGAAAAAGGCAATTTAGAATTCTGCCAAAGTTCTGAGATTATTAAAATCATTTCCCTAATGTCTTTATTATAATAGCTATCATTCTGATCGTCCCACATGTAACATTATTGTTTCTTAAGATTTCTAATGCATCTTAATCAGACATTGCATTTCCTAAGTTAACCATTTTTGAGGCAATTTCATACAGATTATATTTCTCAGAACGTTTATTTTAAATCATTTATTAAATAAATGTCTGAAAATGCTGAGTGAATGAGGTAAAATTTTTATTTTTATTTTTTTTGACAAATAAAATTGTGAGCAGTTAGCTAGAACATGCAATAGGACTGTTTTCTGTTACATCCTAATGATAAGCAGGTGACATGGGGTGTTACATGTGTTTCAAGGTAAACAGTGTTAACCATGCTTGGAGAAGGCTGGTAGTTGCCTAGAGAATATGTGGCTTACAGCAAATATTTTTCTCTCAGCGGGTTTTAATGATTTCTATTAATAACCCAATTTCATTATTTCACTCTAGTTCTAGGTACATGGGTTTAAAGTTCTAACAGTCTTGACTTTTAAAAGCATATTCTGTCACTTCCAGATCTTCTGTGGAATAGAATGATGTTCAAAATATGCACTCATCGCTGTGGTCATTTGATGCTTTAGTTTCATTTAGAATAAAAATTAAAGTTTATCTAACTGCTAAGTATGTAGCCAAAAAATTACAGAACATAAACTATTTTGAGTAAATAGTTCTGAAGTATTTTAAGTTAATAGCTTCTGAAAAAGCCATTTCTAAGATTCAGCTCTAGATTAAATCTGGTGAAATAAACTGTTAGTGTATCACTGAAAGTTGAAAGTCAATAAAGTGAAAAGTGACTATTATTTAAAAACCATTGTTTTTAAAATTTAAAATTCTACCCTTCTGTTTTCTTGCCACACATAGCTTAGCTTCTATTCTGATATGTTTGACACTATACACACATGTAGAGGGCTTTGATCTCTGCTAAATCTTGAATTCCAAAAATTGCAAGATTGGGACAGTTTTCAACTACTGAATATTTTGCAGCACACAGGATTATAGCAGATGTCTGTAAGCTACAAAAATATATGTCCAATGTTTTGGTGGGATGGATGTTCACATTATTATTCAGAACAAGAAAACAAAGGCACATAGAAATACATATCGTATTATTGGTGTTTGTTACCTCCACTTTCCAGCTAGTTCAGGAAGGTACCAACTCAAATGAAGACTGAAGTCTGCCTTCATGAACCTGTTTTTATGTGTCTCGGTATTATAAAACTTGGTCATAGAATTGTGACACCACAAAGCCAGATAAGATACAGGGAAATTTTTGCACATTTTGGAAAACTTTGCAACATTATTCTGACAGTAAAAATTACCCCAATATAATAAAACACACCAAGAACAGACCATCTGGCTCAAAGGAAGTTGGGAGGGGATTCTACTAGAGGCAGAAAAGATACACGGGCATTTTTCATTTGGTCCAGGAGAAACTCAGTTTACTATGAATAAACTAGCTCTCTTCCATTTAAAACAATGTCTGGTCCAGGCAGGTCTGCGTAGCAGCTTTGCATAAGACTTTAGGGCAAGGAGTTGGGATCCTGTGTTAGGCTGAGCTCTTTAGGCTTCTTAACTATCTCAAGAGCCAGATACTACCAAAGAGGGGCAATCATTCGTGATTGTAATAGCACCTAGCGGCCATTTTGGCCCTGGCTCAGACTTACCACTAGCATAGCTTACAGTGATCTATCCCTGCAATTATCTTACTGTGCAACTGCATGCCTGAGAATTAAATTGAATACACATTATTGTGTATTAAGTCACTGCTTTTCGAGTCTTGGTGAGAGGTGTGTTTGTTTTTGTTTTTTTTTTTTCAAACTTATTCAGTACAAACAAACTATGAAAAGAAAATAGTAGGAGTTTTCACATAAAAATACTCTTAACTTTCTGGCCCAATGAAAAATCTAGTTAAATTTTACTGGAAAGGGCCGGATCAATTGTACACTCATTCAGTGTTTGCCTTATGTCAGCTCTCAGTCAAGTTCCAAGTACTGTGTGGTAAAGGAAACAGTCTGGGCCTCATGAGGGTTAGAGTTTAGTCATACCATTCTGTGAGTGGTGTTAAGAACATTATAATCAATGCTTGAAGATCCACTTGCTTTCTATCATGAAAGCACTCTTCAATCAATGCCCTGCCCCCAGTGCTATTATCCTCTGATTTCATCTTACTTAAAAAGTGTGTGTGTGTGTGTGTGTGTGTGTGTGTGTGTGTGTGTGTGATTCTAGTTTATCTTATCAACAGTGGAACCAGTTTTCCCCTATTGAACCTGGGGGCTCACTGGGGAAATGTGCTTGTTTGCTCTTCTTCATTCCCTGTCAGAATGGAATGCATTTGTATTCTCATATGAAAAGAAGAGACAAATCTCAAGGTTAGAGCTCTAATCTTTCCTCTTCATCATTGATTTACTCAATACTAGGAAAATTAGTACAAAGTGGTCATAAATTTGTTTTTACTCTTAATGTAATAGCATTTTATTCATAGTAACTTAATAAATGTCTGGTAATTGTATTCATATAAAGCTTACCATTATGTGTCCAGCAATTATTAGTTAGTAGGAGGTAAGAGGATGAGTAATGTATAGTCCCTGCCCTCTGAGTGCTTAAAGTTATGAAAATGTTGTCATTAACACTAGAGAGGATTCAAGGCCTTTACTAGAAAAAGTAAAATTAAAGAAAACTACAGTAATTTATGTTTCATTCCATTTTCTTTAAGGAAATATTTCAGAAACTGTTCCAAGGTCAATTATACATTAATACATTCCATGAGAAAAGGAACTAATGATGAGTTGAATTTAGGTTATATTCCTATGTATACAACAGATATGCAGCAAACAGGTAACTTTACTGCAGAGCTTAGTACACTGACTGTTTAAAAGGGGCTAATGTGCTAGATTTCCCAACTAATTTAACTCTAGAATCTTGTTTTTCTAGAATACTTATTAACTTTAGTCCCACAGAACACATGTGTTCCATTAAACACAGTTTGGAAACTGTTTTAAGTTTTATTTTTCGAATAATACCTCCTGGAATATATTTCTGTGTAATCTAAAAGAAAATGAAATATACCAATAAGCAAAACATAAAAATTTATAAACAAATATGAACTATACAATGTCCTAAGGCTATTTAAAAATAACACTTTAATATTAAGAATGAAAACATTATTTTGTAGTTAAGAAGATCAGTTTAGGAGTCTAGGTTTTCATCTAGACTCTACCTAACTTACTTGTCATATGACCTTGGGAAAGCAATATCGACTCTGAAACTTAGTTTTTTCATTGATTCTATGGGAATACTATCTATTTTGGCAACCTTGCTGGATCATTGGAATTCTCAAATGAGGTCATGGATATGAAGCAACTTTAAAAACTCTTACATGGAAGGACTATTTTTATGCTTTACCAGAAAAACTATGTGTCAGTTAATGCCCTAGGATAACAGAAGACTGTTACACATAACGAATCGTACAGACATGTTAATTTTGACATTTTTGGGTGTAAGAAAATACATATACTTCTGAATTATTTCAGCTATCTTACATCTGGGGGAACTTAAATGTTGAAAAGTAAATCATTCCCTCTGGTCTTCTTGGGCAGAAAGGGGTAATACCAGCTCCTGATTTCTGGAAAGACAAAAATAGGTTTTATTTGTACATAAGGTGTCCAAACTATTGTGGAAACCATTCATCTGGTCACATTTGGTCAAGTGTCATTCTACTTGTTAACACTGTTAGCATAGAAGAAATTGATCACTCCAGTTGCACTACTAATCCATTTGACTCACAGTTAGAATCGGCACTATGTTCTAACTATTCTATTAATCATCCCAAACACTAGTAAGTTTTCGGTCCCCTAAAATCTAGCATAATGCTTAAGATAAGCTATAAATAACTTGGCATTTGGGTATATTAAATAGTCTAACAGCAAGTTTGGTCTCAGTAGAATGTGTATATATATGGCATTTATGTGAAATTTGGCATGAAACTTAGTCTCCAATGTTCTCTTGGTAAGTAAATTCAAGTTACTAGGAAAAAAATGTTGATTGTCAAAATTCATGCAAACTTTTTTAATAAGGTTGCTTTTTGTCTTCTCAAGACGTAATTCTAGTTGTAATTTAAAATGAATGATATCATTGTTTTAAAGTTATAATTTATTCTACATTTACTACTATTACTACTTCCTACTACTCTTGAACTAAGATTTACTTCATTCTGCATATAATTCTAAATGTTTTTTAAAATAATGAGTATATTGCTTCAAATATCAATTTTTAGTTCCTTATTTTTGGCTGTTCACAAGAAAACAAATAGGGAGGGCAGGGTGCTGAATGTAAAAAAAAAAAATTAAATCATCTGGTTGATCAGTTAATTCCAGGCAGTAAATTTGAAACAGACATTTTTGTTTGTTTATTTGAATTTAATTCTCTAGTTATTTTATAATTATGTTTAAAGAGTATGTAGACTAAATATATTTTAATACCTAGTTTCAAATCTTTGTGCAGAAAACCCAGATTCTATGTTCTACTAATATTATTGTTTATTGCTTGGTCAATATCTACATGCTAGATACTTTTTTTTTAATTTAATTTTTTTTTAATTTACACCCAAATTAGTTAGCATATAGTGCAACAATGATTTCAGGAGTAGATTCCTTAATGCCCTTTACCCATTTAGCCCATCCCCCCTCCCATACCCCTCCAGTAACCCTCTGTTTGTTCTCCATATTTGAGTCTCTTATGTTTTGTCCCCCTCCCTGTTTTTATATTATTTTTGTTTCCCTTCCCTTATGTTCATCTATTTTGTCTCTTAAAGTCCTCATATGAGTGAAGTCATATGATATTTGTCTTTCTCTGGCTGACTAATTTCACTTAGCATAATACCTTCCAGTTCCATCCATGTAATTGCAAATAGCAAGATTTCATTCTTTTTGATTGCTGAGTAATACTCCATTGTGTGTGTGTGTGTATGTGTGTGTGTGTGTGTGTGTGTGTGTGTGTGTGTGTATACCACATCTTCTTTACCCATTCATCCATTGATTGACATTTGGGCTCTTTCCATACTTTGGCTATTGTTGATAGTGCTGCTACAAACATGGGGGTGCATATGTCCCTTTGAAACAGCACACCTGTATCCCTTGGATAAATACCTAGTAGTGCAATTGCTGGGTCATAGGGTAATTCTATTTTTAGTGTTTTGAAGAACTTCCATACTGTTTTCCAGAGTGGCTGCACCAGCTTGTATTCCCACCAACAATGCAAAAGAGATATCTTTCTCTGCATCCTCTCCAATATCTGTTGTTGTCTGAGTTGCTAATATTAGCCATTCTGACAGGTGTAAGGTGGTATCTCATTGTGGTTTTGATTTGTATTTCCCTGATGATGAGTGATGTTGAGCATTTTTCATGCGTCGGTTGGCCACCTGGATATTTTTTTAATTAATAAACTTTATTTTTTTAGAACAGTTTAAGATTCCCAACAAAATTCAACAGAAAGTACAGAGGGTGCCCATTAATCCTTGTCTCCACACATCTACAATCTCCCCACTATCAACAACCTGCACCAGAGTGGTACATTTGTTGCAATTGATGAACATACTTTGACACATCATTATTGTCCTAAGTCCATAGTTTACATTAAGGATAACTCTTGGTGTTGTGCTTTGTATGGTTTTGGACGAATGTATGGTGACATGTATCTACATTGTATTATCATATACAATAGTTTCACTGTCACCAAAGTATTCTGTGCTCTGCCTTCCTAATCCCTGGCAACCAGTGTTTTACTGTGTCCATAATTTTGCCTTTTTCAGACTGTCACACAGTGAGAATTATAGGTGTGGAAAACTTTTCTTCCCTTCTAGATTCTTTGGCTGGTCTAGTAATTAAATGGAGATAAAACAGGTTAATAGGAGAAGAAAAAATTTCATATGTATGAGAGCCTCAAAGAATGAGGTTCCAAGAAGTGACCAAAGCAGGCAGCTTTTATATCTTTTAGGCGAAGAAAAAAAAATGTGAAGAATTGACAAGACAAAGAGGTTTGGGCTTAAGACAGTATATTGGTGAGGAAGTAACAAAGTTTGTTTATAGAGCCTTCTTGGCCTTGAATTCCCTATCTCTGGCAGTAAGGATGCCTTTTCCTCTCCTGTTATAGGGAGGATACCTTCACATGGGAGATTTATTTTCTACTTTCAGGAGGGACAAAGGACAGTCAGAGTGTCCTTCTTGCACCAACTATTTCTCAATTATGAAAATAATCAGAGGTGCCTGGGTGGCTTAGTCCATTAAGCATCTGACTCAGCTCAGGTCATGATCTCACAGTTCACAAGTTCAAGCCCCACATCAGGCTCTGTGCTGACAGCTCAGAGCCTGGAGCTTGCTTCAGATTCTGTGTCTCCCTCTCTCTCTGCCCCTCCTTTGCTCTCTCTCTCTCTTAAAAATAAATATTTAAAAAAAATAAAAAATATAATAAAATAATCAATATGCCAAAGTGGCATATTTGGGGTGGCATATTCTGCTCCCCTTCAGAATCATAAAGATATGTGGCCTTTTCAGATTGGCTTCTTTCATTTAGTAATACACATTTAAGTTTCTTCCATGTCTTTTCATTCCACGGCTTGATAGCTCATTTCTTTTTAGCATTGTCTAATATTCCATTATCTGCATGTACCACAGTTTATTTATCTGTTCTCCTCTGAAAGACATCTTGGTTGCTTCCAAGTTTTGGCAATTATGAATAATGCTGCTATAAATACCTGTGTGCAGTATTTTTGTGGACATAAGTTTTCATTTGACTTTGGTAAATATCAAGGAGCACAATTAATGGATTGTATGAGAAGATTACTTTCATTTTGTAAGAAACTGTCACACTGTGCTCCAAAGTGGCTTACCATTTTGCATAAGCAATGAATGGTGTTGATCCACATCATTGCCAGCCTGTGGTGTTGTCAGTGTTTCAGATTTTGGCTATTCTAATGAGTGTATAATGGTATCTCATTGTTGTTGTAATGTACAAATCTCTGATCTTTTCATATGCTCACTTGTCATCTATAGATCTTCTTTAGCTATTCAGAACTTTTGTCTGTTTTTTAGATTGTGTTGTTTGTTTTCTTACTGTTGAACTTTGTGTTCCTTTTTATATTTTGGATAACAGTCCTTTATCAGATATGTCTTTTACAAATATTTTCTCCTAGTCTCTGGTTTGTCTTCTTCTATTGACCAGATACTTTTCTTCTGTGGAAATATTAGCTATATCTCTAAGGTGATTTGTCATAAATTATTTATTTTATCCAATTTTAAACAGATTTGATTTTGGACAGGCAAGATTTATTATAAGACTGTAAACATCAAATTGATCCATGTTTTTTTTTTACCAGATGAATTTATATGTTACATTGACTATTCCTAACATATTTTCCAGATTTATTTTAGACATATTCATTGACTAGAGTTAGCTTTAAGTTAATATTTTGTAAGGGACCCATCATTTCTTTCACACAGAACTTAAGCATTAAATAAATTAATCTTTACACTTCAAGTTCCATGTTTTATATAGGAAGTAGTAAACTTATACTATATGCTGGGGTGTTCCGGATATTTTATAGGTATTATTTCATTCAACATTGAAAATCCTATGAGACAGGAACTATCATTATCCCCATTTTGTGGATGAGGAAACAAGGCAAAGAGAAGGTAACTCTCTGAAGGCTATATAACTTGTACATGGGTGATAGAAGTAGTATTCAAACCCAAGCAATCAATATAGTCCAACAACCTAGATTTGTCTATTACATTTCATTACCGTAGGTCATGTTCCTCTTCTCTGCAACATTAAAATTCATGATTGCTCTTGGTTAGTAGTATCTCCTTCCGTTTCCTATCTTGTAGATCGTTCTTTTTTTTACAGAGATTAAATTTTGACGAAAGAGCTGAGGAGGAACATATCCCCCCAGTTAGGTTATTTTTTTCTGTAAGTGTTCATAAATCGCATAGCCAAAATTTTAATGATTTTGTATAACTCTGTGACTGGAAAAAAATTATCTTAGCTAATGACTCAATTCTTGAAAATGATGTTAGGAATTTATTTTTAATCTCTACATTAAAGTATTATCAATTATTATTTCTAAAATAATTAAATACCCAAATGGTACCATTTGAGTAAAAGCAAAATTTTAAAATACATATGTTAAGTGTTGTTTAATGGCTTCTCAGCTCATTTTATAATTGTTGTTACACTTCACTTAACATTTTTCTGGTCTTTCTTGGTAATTAAGTACTTCAGGATTTTCCGTGCCATTTAAGTAATAGTTTCTACACTGTTTTTCATTAAGAAATTAACAAGAAAAAGACATTCCTTTAATACAAGCAAATTATTTGTCAGGCAGTTAACCGGAGTAAGATTATATTCTTCAGGAAATTTGTGACTAATTTTCCTACCCAGTGATAGGATAGATGAGAGGAGGGTTGCCAAAGCACTTCCTGATCTTTCATCTTATCACATTAGGATTCATTAAATGCCAAAATTCGTATGTCTGCTGTGAAGAAAATAAAATCACAAGTGTCAGTGGTCAGCTATCCAAGGAAGAGCAATGGGTACATGGACATAAAGTCAGTTTGATAGGAGAAAATGGTTTGATTCACTGAAGATATGTAATGTTGAACAAATCCAACTAAAGGGCATGATAAAAAATGTCCCCCTCACAATTCTCTGTAGTTAGTTTATTTGTAAAACAAATCTGCTAGGACTCCTTAAAATAAGAAATAAGTATATGTAGTGCTTACTGAGTATTAGGCATTCTCCTACCTCGAGCCTTGAACCAGGTATCAGCTTCTGTGAAGCCTGCAGTCTAGTTGGGAAACGGACAGAGACAGTCTAGAAGCCTCAGCAATAAATGAATATAATAACTTCAGATAGTGATACATTATGAGAAAATAAAACAGGACGATTTTAAAAAGGACTGATGGCCCATTGTTTTAATTTATAATATTAAATGCATAAAGCTGTTATTATTTAATACTCTTATTTATATTATTTATTACATGTATATACCACATGTGTAAAACTAAAACACATAGGTTCTTAAAGTGTTCTTAAAGATTAAGAAATAAAACATTTGAAGCCTCTATGTGCCCTTCCTATCTCAACTTTTCCCTTACCCCTTACATCCAGAATTTGCCACCATTTAAAATTTGTACTTGCCATTTGCTTAGTTTTCCTGATGATTTTACCACACTTACCTGAAAATATATTGTTTGGTTTTGTGTGTTTAAAATGTTATAAAAATGAGGGGCACCTGGGTGGCTCAGTCGGTTAAGCGTCCGACTTCGGCTCAGTTCATGATCTCACGGTCTGTGAGTTCAAGCCCCGCATCAGGCTCTGTGCTGACAGCTCAGAGCCTGGAGCCTGCTTCGTATTCTGTGTCTCCCTCTCTCTCTGACCCTCCCCCGTTCATTCTCTGTCTCTCTCTGTCTCAAAAATAAACATTAAAAAAATTAAAAATAAAATGTTATAAAAATGAAATCATAGCTATTTATTATAACTGGCTTTTTTGAGTCTGCATTTTGTTCTGATATCCATCCTTGTTGATGCATACTCATTTATTTTCAATGCTATATATTAAATTTCAGTGTGTGAGTTCATTACAGAATATTTATCCATTCTACTCTCTATTGATATTGGATTCTTTCCAGGATGTTTGTTTTCTTTGTTTGCTGTTACAGCAAACATAGCTCACATATCATTTTTTATGATACTTGTAATCTGATACATATGTGTTTCTTTATGGATATGTGCCTAGATGTGGAATTTCTGAGTCACAGCGTATGCTAGTGTTCAAATTTTCTAGATACATTTTCTGGTTTGTTTTTCAAGTAGCAGTACTTATGCACACTGGAAATGAGACTCTTTGGATGCAGAATATTCTACACAAAGAGAATATAAGCAAAAGCCCTAAAGTGGGATGAACTTTGTTGTTCAAAGAAGAGAAAGAAGGGCCAAGAAGCCCAAATATAGCAAAAGGTCTAAAACTTAGGAAAGGGCCAGATCAGATGAGGTCTTGTAAGACATTTGAAATAGTGATTAGGATGAGAAGCACATGATTTTTTGCACTAAACCAAATTGTTGGTAACTTTCAAATATAGATACATTTATTTTATATCAATAATATATATTGATGATATATTAATATATAATAATATTAATGTGCAACATATATTGCTATATAATATGTTGATATAAAGTAATTTATAATCTATAACATAATACAATATTGTGTGTGTGTGCCTGTGCCTGTGTGTGTGTGTGTGTGTGTAATTTACAAATTGCTACAGACTTCATAGAGCAGGGAGAAAACCATAGCCACCATGAGCCACTGGGAAATTTGTGTTTTATAAAATAACTCCAAGTTGTGAAACCAAAAGGAAGAAAACCACGGAAAACAAAGGTACTATTATTGATGTTTGCCCCAAACCTTACAATTATTATTCTTCCAACATATGATGCAATCAATCCATCTACCTCAAGATGTCCCCTCTAATAATGTCTCTGCTCCAAACGGACTCCATTGTTGTGCAAATTGGCTATGAAGCAGCCAGCAGAAGAAACTGCTATTAGATTAAACTTACTTTATTTAGGGTCAACTTTGTGAGGTGCTATTGGAGGTTATTGAGGTCTAATGCCTGTCCCCACAAGGCACCCTTTGGTACAATCCCAGAAAAACAGCTTAAGTATAAAAATATGGTCAGTTATTTCAGGCTCCAATGTGTTTATTTTTCTCCATCAAACATGAGTTCAGGATTTGTTAAAAAATTCTTCACAACAGAAATTAATTACTCATTAACAATATCTACAGAGCCGAATAAAGCAATGTTGCCTGATTAATGTGTCTACCTTGTGTTCACAGAAGAAATAAGGTGTTTAAAATAAAAGAGTTAGACAAAATGGTTTAAAAAAAGCACTGGCAAAACATATATTGTACTTTTTTTTTGAGTCATCAGTCTTAAATCTCTGACATTGCTACTTGAATTTTATAGCACATTGATTCAATTCCAAAAACATTCTCCTTTTTACAAGACTAGTTAATTTCCTAAAAGACTAAGGTATAACCATTATTCTTAATTTGGAAAGTTGCAATACATTTTAGTAATTTTTTTGCACTGTAATGTTAAAGGAACATAATGTGTTTTTAAAAGATGTTTAAATCTAAACTCTATACCTAAAATATGAATATAATTTCATTAAATATTATAAGTTCTAATAGGAGAAGACATTATAGTGTAGTGCCTTTAAACTTTTTTTAATGTTTATTTATTTTTAAGAGAAAGAGACAGAGTGTGAGTGCGGTAGGGCCAGAGAGAGAGGGAGACACAGAATCAGAAGCAGGCTCCAGGCTCTGAGCTGTCAGCACAGAGCCTGACATGGGGCTCAAACTCACGAACCGTAAAATCATGACCTGAGCTGAAGTTGGACGCTCAACCAACTGAGCCTCCCAGGTGCCCCACCTTTAAACTTTTTTGATCAGATTTCACATTAAGGAAAAATATACCACTTCTAGGATGTATGCACACATGAAAACATATACATACTCACACATGCACAAACTTTATAACTACATGGAAAGTTTCAGAATCAAATTTACCATTAATATATGCATGACCTAGATATAACCAATTCTACTAATCTATTCTATTCTATTCTACTCTCTTCTACTCTGTCATTTCTTCCCTGCTTCTTCTTTCCTTCTTCGTTACTTCCTTTTCTCACACTGCTGCAGTGGTTAAGAACATGACTCTGAAATCAAGCAAAACTGGCCTCAAGACTTAATTTCACCACTTTGAGACCTTGGGAAAGTTATTTAATCTCTAGTTATAAAATTAGGATGATAATAACACATACTTCATATGGTTTTTGTGAGATTAAATAAAATAATGCATATAAAGCAATCAGTACAATTTTATAACAAATAGTAATTGCTCAACAAATGATAGACATCAGTAAAAGTGTTGGTAGTTTTCATTTTAAATCAAAAGCAAATACTTTTGCATGTTTAAAGTTTCAAATAAAAATATCTATAAAATAGCTGACGTGTACCTCAATTACAAAGTGAGCCTTTAACAAACTAGTCCATAATCTGTAATTCGCCCTTCTCTTTAGTAGGGTTTATATAAAACAGGTTTATGAGAAAAAGAAAATTCATGTCATGGAAACTGTCTTTTAACAAGGGTGAAAAACTGAAGAACTGAAAACTTTTCTCTTCAAGATGGCTTACGGATATAGATAACCAAGGTGCCCCTCTAATAGTAGAGATCAGCTTTACCATTCATCTGCATTTCCAGAAACAGTATTCTAGTTGCCACCAGTGTTTTTGATTCCTGCCAAACTATAGCTAAAGCCATAGATAATGAAATTGAATCGGGCTGTGTGCAAGGACGTAGCACCCGTGTATGTTCCCAGTGTCTGCAGAAGTCCTCTTTAAGCCAAGAGAAGACAAGTTGCGTGCGGTGGGGCCTGCACGAAATCAGACTGTAGGGGCCCTACTCAGAGGCCTACTGAGCTAAGGCAGATTATTGCAAAAGGGGCTGAAAATCTGAATTTTTGTGGAATGCTTTCTATTTTTAGATTCTGGCAAATACTTAAAAAAAAATGAACACTGTATGAGCAAAACGCATGGCTAGCTTGATCTGGCCCATGAGGTGCCAGTTTATAGCCTGTGATATAATTCAGCCTGAAGATTCACACTTGCTGAAGCTAGAGGAAGGGAGGTGTGGGAATTAATTAGATTATTGTGAATAAGAGTTTCTTAATATATTTGGAAAGACCTCTACTTCTAACACTGCATATGAATAATACATGATAATGACATGAATATTATTGTACTTTAAACATAAATGTACCACCACATAAATTAAAATAGCTTCTAAATCCTCCTCTTGTTCCTAGTTGCAGAACAAATTTGCATGCCCCAATTGCCAACATTCTGGTGTGCTTTTAGCAGAACACTTCTACAAAAGAATGTGTGTCATTCTGTGAAGAACGTGACATAACAGGGTTTCAAGCTCCTAAACTGAACAATGAATTTTTAATTTTGTCAGTGACAAACATCAGCTATTCTCCAATCTGATTAAAGAGTATTGGTGTTTTCCCACTTGTAAATGTTACATCCTTTTTCTGGTTTTAAAAAAAAAAGGAAGGCTTTAGCAAAATGTGTCACTTATGAATATGTTGGTTTTCTATCATTCTCACTAGTTTAGATTGCATTCAAAAGTGACATAATGTGTTCTGGATAATATGTTCTTAGAGAAGCCACACATTACCTGTGGAAGTAGAATATAACTAATTGTTCCAAAATGGTAGGTACTTCTTCTCCAGGTGCATAAATAAATAAATATAAATATGCAACGCTTTTCACCTTAATGATTTGGAAACACATGCCAAATTGCCACAAGCTTATAGCTACATTTACATTTTTTTCTTTCCTTCCCACTCTCTTGCCTATGTTTCTTTAAATCCATTTTCAGTAACATGTAATTAATACTCAGCAGCATAACTGAATTTACTAGTGTTTAATTATGTCCTCCCACTTAAGTATATAGATCTGTTTGATACAGACACCATCTACCCTTGTACGTGTATTCTAAGAAATTTTACATGTTATAAGTTCAAGTAGGATCATTAAACAGGGATAAAAGACAATAAGCTATTGAGAATTGTTGAAGACTTAAAATAGCTATTTGTGTGGCTTCATTCCTTCATTTATTCATCAAATATTTACTTAGCACCTACTATGTGCCTGACCCTAGCATAAGTGTAAATAATACAGCAATAAAGTAAAGCATTTATCACTTGTATTACACATTTCCATAGTTATATTACTCTGTTTATAGACCTTCTGCAGATCTACGAAATGAAGTACAAATTGACACAGTATATCATTGTACACCTGTCGCAACAGTATATAATCTCCTTCTGACATGATTCCCTACTTTTCTATGTGCACCAATGATCCTATCACATCTGATCATATTATAAATTAGAATACTTTTATTTGCAAGGACTTAATGAACAAGGAAGTGCTAAAGGTATAACTTCACCCAGCAGTCATGACCTTGTCCAGCTATCATACTTTTGTATTTAACAAGGAGGAAAAACCACCCCTCATGTTCCCCAAGGTTCCATTCGCTAGAATTGGGTCACATCATGCTCCAGCCAAAAGTATCCACCAAAAGCATCTGCCACAAACACTCATTGTAACCCGAACTTCACTATTTTCTCTTAAATATTCATCTTCTCACATCCTATTCCTTTGCAATATCTTCTTCCTCTGATATCTCCACTTGTGAAGAGCCTGCATTTCAATAGCCAGCCTTAACCTGAAACTTTCATACCCCTTCCCAAAAAGGAGTGACTCTTGTATTTTGAACATTTAGTCTATCCCTATCTCCCCCTTTACTTTTGCTGTTTTGCTTAATAGTTATTAGCATGCTTCTCTTCATTTACTTAGCAAATTTTAAACATCCTTCAATGTAAGGAGTTTGGTTCTTATTTTTTATGGCCTTCAAACTTTTTGGCGCATTTTTTAGAAGTTATTTATTTATTTGTTTTGAGAGAGGGAGGGAGAGGGGTAATGGCAGAGAGAGAGGGAGACAGAGAATCCCAGGCAGGGTCTGCAATGTCAGCACAGAGCCCGGTGCAGGGGCTCCATCTCACAAACTGTGAGATCATGACCTGACCGGAAATCAAGAATTTGACTTTTAACCTACTGAACCACCCACGCGCCCCTTTTATCACTTTCTTAAAATGATACAGGCACTAAACAAATATTTGATAAACAATAAAATTCAAAAAGTTTAACCCAAAGATCTCTGAAAATATTTGAAGTGATTTACAAGTGAAACCTAGAACAACGTATGATAGATAGTAGTAAAAGAGAATAGAGACTAAAGAAAACAAAATTGGGTACTACAAGAAACCTGGATAAGCAGATCACGGAGGGTGGGTAATAAATTTGTTTGAGAGCTTCTGAACAGCTAGGCAGAAAAAGGAAAGCATGCTGAATTACACAGATGTTGCCTGCTGTCAAAAGTGACTTACAACCTCATTTTTTCTTGTAAATAAACTCAAGATATGGCATTCCAATACATGGGTAGCTTTCAATCTTTATTGACGGATAATCTCTACTCTTTACCAGGAAAACTTAAAAGCATTATTTTCCCCATCTTCTTAGACTCTATTACTGAGGATGAGCCAAATAGTCACAATGTAATTAACAGCGTAAAGGAAGGAATCAGCTAGTAACTTGGATTATATGTAGACTGGAAAATCCATTGATAGAAACTTAGTTATTCCTCTAAAATATCAGCAATCATGCCATGTGGTAGAAATTCTTATTATTTGAAGTATAAATGTTTACAAACACTTACAAAAACAAATTCTGTCCCCTTTTCTTTTTCATACTGAGATTCATGTGTTTCAGCAAAGTTGATTACAAAACAAATGCCCCTAGAGCAGAGTTTCTTCACAATCTCAGCACTATTGACATCTTGTATCAAGTTAATTATTTGTTGTAGGGGGCTGTTCTATGCATTTCAGGATGTTTAATAGCATTCCTGACCTCTGCAATATCTCACTTGTGGCAACCCAAAATGTCTCTTAACCTTGCCAAATATCTCCTGTAAGATAAAATCACTCCTGGTTAAGAACCACTGTTTTTTGTTTTGCTTTGCTTTTTTTTAATGTTTTTTTTTAAGAACCACTGGTCTAAAGCCAACCCTGTGTCCCAGGGTTATGTTGGGAGCATGGGCTACAGGTAAGCCAGAACCAGGAAAATCACACAACCTAACATAATGTGACACTATGTGAATCCTGAAGCCTCATATTAATTGCTATTGAAGCTACAGTTAAGGGATATGGACAGGATCTACAGAGATTGAGGAGATGTATATAGGTAGAGATGGCAGATCACTAGTTCTGTTTGGAGTGGAAACTGTAGATGTGGAAAGAGATTAGGAAGTTCTAATATTGGAGAATGCAATGGCATAAGAAAAGATTAAATATTCAATCGTTAAGTTCTTGCTAATAAAAATTCTAAATAAAAATTAATTCTTGGGGCACCTGGGTGTCTCTGTTCGTTGAGCATCTGACTCTTGATTGTGGCTTAGGTCATGATTTCACGATTGTTGGATCGAGCCCTGCATCCAGCTCCACGCTGGCATAGATAATGTTTACGATTCTCTCTTTCCGTCTCCCTCTGCCCCTACCCCACTCTACGCTCACCCTCTCTCTTTCTCAAAAAAAATTTTTTTTAATTAATTCCCTCATATGTTACCATCATATCACATTACTTATGGCATCTAACATAGTCCTCTCAAACTAACAGGACTTGACCTAGCAGGTCATTTGTCTCTAATAGCATTTTCCCCATTGCAGTTACTCTCCTCTGTCTTAGAATTCCTTGGGCCATAGGCATGTTTTTCTCCAAGTCTGGAAACATCTCTTTTGCTCACATAATTCCCTCTTTCATTTTATCTAAGTGTGTATGTCTGACAGAGCTAGGCTGCAGTTTTATATGCTGACAAATGATGACCTTTACATATAGAAAACAACAAAAACAATCTTCATTTTGAAATATTGAGTTATATAAAAGAAGTTAATTCCTCATTCTTATTTATGCAAGCTTTAAAAAAGCTGCTGTTGTATTATAGCTTAGAAAAAGGTGTTTATTAAACAGAAAAGTTATTAAATAGGTTGCTATCTGTTGGTTGACCACTCTATACTTGTCAATACTTTAAAATTTTATTTTCTACCTTCATCACCTTCTGACAACCTTTGCAGGCTTTTGAAATAGTTGCTATCATGTTGAATATGCTGGTGATGTGCATAATTAAAAATATTCCTCTGACATCTCTGTCATAGTATATGTTCATTTACATTTCTCTGAAAAGTTGAATTGTCCTCAGGCCTCTAAGTTAGAACATATTTATGTTCCCAAATAAATTTCTCATAAGAACTTATCACAGACAGATTACATTCCCATGAATCTCTAGAATGTTTGTTCTTTGTAAACCTTTACATAGCCTTCAGAAAACAAGCATAGCTTGGTAAGGATTTATTCAGATCATTGTGTTATGTTGATGGATTTCCTTTGTGAAACCTAGTTCTAAAAAGGTTTTGGCATTAAGGACTGATTGACTGATTTAGATCAAATATGCTGCCTGAACCATTTGTGTATTAAATGAGATCTAGATATCCCTACAGTATTTGAACTGTCAAGAGTTCCTCTTCAGCTCTTTAACTGATCCTCACATTACAGATGGACAAAACACATATTTCAAAAATCCAATTCCAAGTTAAAAGTTAGCTAAGGAAAAATATCTCATGAACATTTATAAGCATTTTGTGGGACCTTATAATATGAATAGAAAAGAAAATGGCTCTGAGGGAAAGAATATAAGTCCCCAAACACCTCTGTGTATCAGTTTTCATATCAAAACATTGTGGAAAGGCTTTAACCACAAATCACATGAAAAAGCACCCAACAAGAATAGGTCTCATTTTTGTATTCTTCTAAATTGCAAAATACAATGGTGGGAAATAAATAATATTAACTAAAATTCTAAAATGTTTAAAGGAAAATAGAACTAAGCTTTTCATCTATATTTATCCCAAATGTACCATATGTTATTCATATAACAAGATTTATATATAAAATGTACCTATCTATCTACCTGCCTGTCTGTCTGTATGCATAAATATACCATCAAATCACTTTTAGTGTATTTAGGATTCTTCACCAGAAGGAGAGGATGGATGTTCTCAATTTCAATAAAGCAAAATAATTTAAAGATGAATGGTATGTTACCTATCAAATATATTAGCTTTAAAGGAGACACCATTTAGGCCTGCACATGGTGTTCATTGCATCCAGTGAGTTCTGTCATATTGTGGGAAAACTGTTTTGTATTTCATACTCATCTAAGAAATCCAGATAATATAACTGAAGATCCTGAACCATTTACTTCTGTGTACCACATGTCATCACCACCATCCATTACTCGTGCATAAGCCTGGATGATCGATCAGTTCTTAAAATTTATCAAATTACTTTACTCTTTTGCTTTTATGTCTGCACTGGCTTTTCATTCATTCAGAATAAAATGAAAATTCTGTTTCAGTCTCTGCTAAGCTCTGTATGGTCTAGCCCTAGCCTACCTTCCCAGCTTTACCTCGTTTCTCTCATCTCCCTCTCTCACTATGCACCAGACAGCCTTTAAACACCTGCTTGGGGGCTCTTTATGGGTAACTAGACTCTTCTGTTAGCTGACTTCCTCATCGTCAAGTCTTAGTTTAAATGGCACTTCCTTGAAGATGTTTACCTTAATATGTCACTAACTTATTAGTCTTCCTCAGCACTTCATAGAACTTACCCCGATTTATCATTTTGACATATTGTGACAGTTGCATTTTATAGAACAATGGTCAGTGTGATGAGTGTAGCTAATGTACGCAAGGTTACATTTCAAGGACAATTTTAACCTCTATTTCCTTCACGTTTGAAAAAAAAATGTGGAAGTAAACATGGTGATATTCACTTTCCCCCACACATTTAAAATACTCATAGGTATAGATATATGTAGCACTATTCAGCAAATAGTACCAAAAATAGCATATAGTTTGGCTAGAGGTCTTAACTTTTCTCTTCATCTTTAATGTCAACTCTACCATTTTATAACAACATTCATATTTATACTTAAGATTTAAAAAATATTTTAAATGCTTACAATTCCATTAAATTTAAATTGAGTTAAAGTTGGCATATCATCACAGAATAAAGCCACAATATGTTGTAGCATATTTTTAAAAACATCAGCTGCATTTTGAGCCTCCAGGATTTAAAATTTTACTTAAATCTTGTTTTATAATTTTTTATTGTTGCATTTTGATAATTGAATTTTAATTATCAAATGGTCATTTTCAAAGTTTTTTTTAATGTTTATTTATTTATTTGAGAAACAGAGAAAGTGAGAGCAAGCAAGGGAGGGGTAGAGAGAGGGAGCAAGAATCCCAAGCAGGCTCCCTGCTGTCAGTGCAGAGCCTGACATAGGCTGCATCTCACAACCACGAAATCATGACTTGAGCCAAAATCAAGAGTTGGCACTTAACTGACTAAGCCACCTAAGGTGCCTCTAAAGTTTTTGTTTTTTGTTTTTTGTTTTTTTTGTTTTTAAACAGTACTAGATTATAATGGCTTACAATGTTTGGATATAATCAAATATCAAAATAATTTGGATAAGAAACTATGAATGAATATGGTTTAACTACTGAATTTATATACAAATGATTTGAGTGAATTTTTTTCTCCTTAAAGAAGTCATTATTTTCAAATGCTAACCAATTCACAGTGGCTGCCTATTTTTTTTTCCTATTAGTGTTTTCTGTTGTCTTTGACATTTACAAAAGTAGGTATAATATGTAATTGCAGGTGGTTAATGCCCATGGAAAATTTTGAAGACAACCCCTCTTCACTGAATCATATTAGGTTATTAGAGAATCAAGAAGAATCTAAAAGTATCTTTTTTAGGATGTGCATTTTTTCCTCTCAAGGCAGAAGTCAGCAGAAAGCATCTTAGAATATGGATTACAAAAGAGATAGTTTGTGCTTCATTTTATAAAGAACTTCAATATTAAACCAATTTTAAATAAATCTCTTTATTGGGGTGATGGTATAAATACACCTTAAAATGCTATAATGGAAAAATGAAGTTCCTTTTCTGTGGAAGCAAGTGGCAATCTTTCCAATCTAATCAAGGGCTCTCTGTTCTCAAATAAATTGTTCTGTAGATGACATAAAGTAAGTGGTTTGGTCCTATCTACACAGGATTTTTCAGATCAAGCTTTTATGAAGGAATATTACTACAAGGAATTTTACTGAACCAGAAAGTGTAAATGAAGGATAATTGATGAAATGTGTTGAGAAGAGAGCAAAATGTGAAATGCTGCTGAACTAAAATGAACTTTGTTTTGTCTCCAGGGCAGCCATGACTTAATGAAATACAGCTATGAGTTCAATAAATCAAACTGCAGAAAAAATTGACGATGAAAGCAGTTAAAAAGAAACTGTAATGTCCCCCAAATAGAATAGATATGCATATATGTTTGGTATATGTGTTTGTGCATGTGTGTATACATATATATGTTTTATACATGTTTTATACATATGTGTGTGTGTATATATATAATATACATTTTTTTCATTTTTCTTTTCTAAATACATCTGATATATTTGGAATGTTTTTGTTCCTTCGTTATTGAGAGATCAAAAGTCCATCATTTTAACATCAAATAGCGTAACTTGGATTTTTTTTTTATTAAAAAATCTTGCCCTTACTATGTCTTTTCTCAAAGACAAGACATCGGTACTCTAGGTGGAGGCTGTTTATGTTTCTTTCTTTCAAGAGAAGCTTGACAGCTGCTCCCTGGAGAGGAGCTCGGACTCTTTAAATTTTTATTAGGCTATGGTATTTGAAATTTGGAAAGTAGACATTAGCCTTTGAGGTGCAGTGTTTGATGGTATGAATCTTTTAAGCTGTAGTACTGCAAAAGAAGATTTTAGAGATTTGCTACAGACCATTTGTCAGGGGACAATGAAGCATTTGTGAACAATATACAGTGAAAATATGCTTGCAAACTTTTCATTAAACAATATAGGAATATCTTACTGGTATGTCTTTCAGGTTTCAATGATATGTCAAATAACATAGCTACTAAGGGTGTAATGGATTTTTTTTCCATTTAGTTCTCATTTTCAGACAAAAGAAACGTCTCCCTAGCTGGAGTTGCTTTATATTGTAGAAGATGTATATAGCATAAATTGTAATGAAAATAAGCAAGAGCATGCAAAGTGAATGAAGAAGTATGAAAATGAATAAAGAAATAAGGATGGCAAGAACTGGAGGGTGTCTGTGTGTGTGTGTGTGTTCACATTTTTTAAAATTTTTCTTTTAATGTTTTTTTAGCTTTGAGACAGAGAGAGACAGAGCATGAGCAGGGGAGGGGCAGAGAGAGAGGGAGGCACAGAGGCTGAAGCAGGCCCCAGGCTCTGAGCTGTCAGCACAGAGCCCGACGCGGGGCTCGAACTCACGAACTGTGAGATCATGACCTGAGCCGAAGTCGGACGCTTAACCGACTAAGCCACCCACGTGCCCCCACATTTTTTTAAATGTAAAGAAAGCCTTGCAGGTTTTCCAGAGAGTAAAGTAGATCTTAGAGAAATCCCTTTTATAAGCCTTACAGAAAAGAAAGAAAGTTACTCCTTTAATTTTTTTGCCCAATTTTTCTGTCTTCATTTATAATCTAGCTACAATACTTTGAAATACCTTTCCATGATAAGGTAAACTGGCAGGAGGCCAAATTTAGGATACATGTTGATTATTTGAAGGAGCGTGGTACGTTGGCTGTGAGAAGAAAATTTACCACCTTTAACCAGTCAAGGCATAAAGAGCAGTGGTAGATACGTTTTGGTGTAAAAAGTTATTTTCCTTTAATAATTAACATCATGCTCTGCTTTTTTCTACTCTAAGGCCTTTATAGCATTATAGCAGCTGAAACTCATTGTTTCCTGGATATGACTTTAGGAATATCTTTTAAGCCAGTCAACTGCCTTAATACTGTAGTAAACCTTTTTAACAGCTATTCCCAGAACAGTTTATTTCTCTAGAAAATCTGTCTAGGAGATATTTCAATCAGGGTCAGTTGGGTTTCCAGAAATATGTTTATCCCTGTAGACTGATATCTTAGTCTGTTTAGACTGCCATAACCAAATAATCACATGTATTAAACAATGTGGGTTAAACAATAGACATGTATTCTTATAGTTCTGGAGGCAGGGAAGTCCAAGATCAAGTCAACAGCCAATTTAGTCCTCTGATGAGACCCTGTCATTGGCTTTCAGCTGGCCACCTTCTCACTCTGTTCTCACATGGCTGAGGTCTGGAGTGGTGAGCAGAGAGGAAAGAAAGGGAGAGAGGGAGAGAGAGAAACAGGGAAGGAAGGAAAAAAGAGCTATCTGATATGTCTTCTTAAAAAACACTAATTGCATCATGAGAGCCCTACCCTGGTGACCTCATCTTAACCTAATTATCTCCCAAAGGCTCTCTCTCCAAATTCTGTCACACTGGTGGTTAGGGCTTCATCATATGAATTTGGAGAAATGACACAATTTAGTCCATAGCACCCAGGGTTGTTTTGTTTTTTTTTCAAACCTATTTTGTTGTTTTCGTTCTTTTAATGCTCCTAGTTTTCTGAATGAAAATAAGATGATCTAATTTGAATTGAATATTTAGAAACCTGCTTAAGTGCTCACTTCAGCAGCACATATACTGAAAATTAGAAACCCCTTTCATTCAGTGACTTTATATAATTACTCCTCTGTCAACAGAGTGAGGTTTGCCTACAAAATTATGGGTTACATAAGTTTGATACCTATGTATCAAAGGTAATTGTCTTAAGAATGATGTTAATTAAGGCAGTCTAAATTTAAACACAAGGGGGTACATCTCATATAAGGAGGTCCTCATATTTAAGAGGTAAATATAATTTCCAATTAACAAATTTGAAAAAGTGTGATATTGGTAATATTAACAAAATCTAGGTTTTATACAAAATAAAAATTTATGCCGAAATTTAAAATAAAAACATCAAAAATAACAAAATTGCAAAGCTAACTGACCAAGTGAATTATAAATATATATTACTACTCTGTTTCTATACTAGAGTACTACTTGAGATGGGAAATAGAAATATCTCATTATCATGTGTAAAGATTCATTTTAAACATACGATTTTAAAAATTAAACTCTATGCTCTTTAAATAAAATGGAAATGCCCTGTATTTTAATTACACATTCATTAACATGAGAACTTCAAAAGCACTTGGTGAGAGGTAGACCTGGAGATGTGTTGGAGAGAAAATGGTTATTTTACTCAAAAGCCAATTTGACCACAGTGCTCTGAAGAAGATTTTTAGATCAAGGATGTTTCTTAACAAGATGCTTGTTTAATTGATAACATAAACACAATGACAAGTGTAATCAGTAACCTCAAAACACTTTTTCTTTTCTCTTTCATATTTTTGTGCATTAGCATATTAAGAATAAACAATGTAGCACATATTTATATAATATGCAGGCTTTTGTTTATTAAAAAGCATTACAAGTAATATTACTAAATATGATTAATGCAAGTTTCCTAAAAATTCCTTTCTTATCATTAATAGATTTAGATAATTCAGATATATTTTTAAATGTTTATTTATTTATTTTGTCTTTTTTTCCATTTCTTTTTATTTTTTTATTTTTTTAATATATGAAATTTATTGTCAAATTGGTTTCCATACAACACCCAGTGCTCACCCCAAAAGATGCCCTCTTCAATACCCATCACCTACCCTCAGTTTGTTATCAGTTTTTAAGAGTCTCCCACCCCCCATCAACCCTCAGTTTGTTATCAGTTTTTAAGAGTCTCTTATGCTTTGGCTCTCTCCCACTCTAGCTTCTTTTTTTTTTCCTTCCCCTCCCCCATGGGTTTCTGTTAAGTTTCTCAGGATCCACATAAGAGTGAAAACATATGGTATCTGTCTTTGTATGGCTTATTTCACTTAGCACAACACTCTTCAGTTCCATCCACGTTGCTACAAAAGGCCATATTTCATTCTTTCTCATTGCCATGTAGTATTCCATTGTGTATATAAACCACAATTTCTTTATCCACTCATCAGTTGATGGACATTTAGGCTCTTTCCACAATTTGGCTATTGTTGAGAGTGCTGCTATAAACATTGGGGTACAAGTGGCCCTATGCATCAGTACTCCTGTATCCCTTGGGTAAATTCCTAGCAGTGCTACTCCTGGGTCATAGGGTAGGTCTATTTTTAATTTTTTGAGGAACCTCCACACTGTTTTCCAGAGTGGCTGCACCAGTTTGCATTCCCACCAACAGTGCAAGAGGGTTCCCGTTTCTCCACATCCTCGCCAGCATCTGTAGTCTCCTGATTCATTCATTTTGGCCACTCCGACTGGCGTGAGGTGATATCTGAGTGTGGTTTTGATTTATATTTCCCAGATGAGGAGCGATGTTGAGCATCTTTTCATGTGCCTGTTGGCCATCTGGATGTCTTCTTTAGAGAAGTGTCTATTCATGTTTTCTGCCCATTTCTTCACTGGATTATTTGTTTTTCGGATGTGGAATATTTATTTATTTTGAAAGAGAGAGATAGAGCACAAGCAGAGGGAGAGGCAGAGAGTGAGGAGAGATAGGACCCGAAGCAGGCTCCACACTGTCAGCAGAGCCCAATGTGGGGCTTGATTCCAGGAACCATGAGATCATAACCTGAGCTCAAACCGAGAGTCAGATGCTTAACTGACTGAGACACTCAAGCACCCCAATTCAGATATACTTTCAAAATATATGCTTTGAATTTCCCCACAGACATTAGTTGATATAACCCCTCTCCCCACCCCCCAAAAAGTAAATAAGAGACAAATGCTTAATACATTGGTGGTACTCAATAAAGTTTAGATATTCATTATAAAAGTAGAGTAAGCTTTTTAAATTTGCATGATATATATATATATATATATATACACATTATATATTTGCATGATATTTATACATATATATAAAGTATATATACTTGCACATTTATACATATTTCTACTTGCATATTTGGACTAGATAATTGCAAATACCTCTTACCTCTAAATGATCCTGAGAACTTTTACTTCTAACCCAAACCCCTCGACCTCCTGGAAATAGATTGCCATGGTCATGATTTCTAGCCATCTCCTCAAGCACAGGGAAGAAGCAGACAGAATTCTGAAAGGATATTAAAAACAGAATGAGGGCAGGGAAGAAAAATATTTTTGAGGAAATGTTAATAGACACTTTTTTTAGATACATCCTTTTTTTTCTCCTTCTCTTCAGAACTCTCTTATTCATTACTACATAATTTTTCTTCACTACTCCTTAGTCTTAATCAACAATCTAAGATTGTAATGCCGCTCATTAAAACTACTTCTTTGCCACTGTCCTAAGTAGAAAGCACTTTTCCAGTAGACTAGTCCATCTATTGTAGGCTTCTGGAGGGTTGTAAGTGGGAGAGAATATCTGTAATAAATAAAGTGCTATGTCCCTATTGCATTAAGATTACACAAAGAACAGCAGTATGTTTTGTGTTTACTGACGTTGTTGTGTGTTTTCTCTCCTCAAATCATGATAATTATTTTTCTACTTTATTTTGGAGTACTAACCAACAAAATTTCACCTATAAGTATCCCCTGTGCAAAGAAGAAAATTTTTATTCAAAGGTTAGATAAATTGATAAAATTTAAGGTGGAACTTACTTGAGAATGCATTCATTAATTGCCTACTATGCATCTGAAACTCGAGGTTATTAACCTTTGGAGAAAAAAAAAGATTCAGCTATTTTGCCAGCAAAATGGGTTTATTTGGGAATAGCAGAGAATTGCAATTCAGGACAAGCAATGTATGGTCAACCATAGGCAAGTCAGAAGAACAGAAGAGAGGGGCTTGCTTTTATGGAGGAAAGGAGGAAGCCAGGAGGGGTTCTTTCAAAAAGTTCAAGGTGGTGATGGCCTCTCATTGGCTAAGTGTGGCAGTTTCTCATTGGCTGAGCTGTTGCTGTACAAGGAGAAATTCTTTTTTCCTCCTTCTGGGATATGTAAAGTAAGCTTTTTCCTATTCGGAGTCTGAGCAATAGCATGTGAAAGCTCTTCCTTCAGGGCTTCCCAGCTCTATTTTTTTTTTAATTTTTTTTCAACGTTTTTTATTTATTTTTGGGACAGAGAGAGACAGAGCATGAACGGGGGAGGGGCAGAGAGAGAGGGAGACACAGAATCAGAAACAGGCTCCAGGCTCTGAGCCATCAGCCCAGAGCCTGACGCCGGGCTCGAACTCACGGACCGCGAGGTCGTTACCTGGCTGAAGTCGGACGCTTAACCGACTGCGCCACCCAGGCGCCCCCCAGCTCTATTTTTAATAAAGCTTCCTTTATTTATTTTCACTGTATATATTATATGGTGATAAAATATAAGTAGAAACCAAATCCTAAATAGTTTATATATTTAAGGAGGGGTGAAGAATAACATAACATTTGTAATCATATAAACATTAGAGAAAATATAAAGTAGAAAATCACCAGAAATTCATTGAGATATAGATCCTTGCTACTCTGTGGTGTATCCACTAGAAGCCCTAGGCCCTCTTAGATACTTGTTACAAATGCAAAATCTCAGACTCTGTCCCAGATCTACTGAGTCAGAATTTGCATTTTTGCAATGTCCCCAGGTAATTTATATGCACATCAATGTTTGAGAAACACTTACATAGAACAGTATTTTTCTTATGTGGGTGTGTACGAATTTTATAAGATGAGGGATCTGGGGAGGTGGAAAGAGGATGAGGGGAGCCAGGACAGGATATATGTACTAGAGTTTGAAAAAGCCGTTAACCAAACTATCAAGGATTGCTTAGCACAGACATCAGACTCATATCTGAGCTTCTGAACACCACCTTATGAACCAACTTCCTTCATTCTTCAGGCATTTCCCATCAATTTCTATGTTAATCCAGGCTATGGTAACAGATGCTCACAGCTACTGGGTGTCCTCATCTTTTTTTAGATTCCCTTTCTAAAATCTTGCTTCTGAAGTCTTCACAATGTACGTGAAAGATATTAAATTTTTTTTCTGTAAGGTGCAGAATTCCTTACTGAATAACCACTGGGTCGACTCAGGAATAGCCAGGCTGATATTCATCCAGTATGCACTGGGTAGCATTGTATCTATTCTAAAATAGCTTGACTGGCTCCCTAGGGAATATCTGCTACCATAAAAGCAAGACTTCTTCTTTATCCACAGTTCTCTGAACCCATGGTGTCTAAAGCCAAGTATGAAATAGGATATTTGAGAGATTTTTACTCTTGGTATCTACCCCTATATGACTGCTGTTAAATTTTGATCCATTTTTAAAAACTAAATGTCACTCAACCAACAACCAACAACCACCCTCCCCCCAAAAAAGAAACCAATAAAGGACCAAATCCAAGGTAATAGCAATTTGAGGGCAGTTTAATTACAAGAAAAGTTTTAAAACTTCAGATCTAAGTATAAAATAGTAAGGCACACACTGTATTCATCAATTGCAACAACTCAATTTTATAAAGTCTTGTTTGTTCTGATTATAAAGACAGAAATGGATAAGAGGGAGACAAACAGGATCTAGTGAAAAGTAACGAGAGGGAAAGGAAAAAAGAAAGCCCAATAAAGAATAAGATTTTCTAAAAGAGGTGGAGAGACAAGAAAATTTATAAAGAGATCACACAGAAGAGAAAAAATTTAGAGAGGCAGCAAGAGACAAGTTCCCTAGGCTATGGGGTTGATGTGTTAATTAAGTTAGGCTGCTAGTCTGATTCCACAGTTTATTTGTAGGATAGTCATCAAAGTAAGTTATCACCTGTTATGCCTATCCTTTGAAATTCCAATGAGCTTTTCAGCAATTATCCACTAGCCACTACTATTCAACTATACTTATTATGCTTAACCTTCAGTAAGCATTTAACAAGATACCATGACAGCCTCCATGGGGGATTGATTTTATTCTTAGATGCAGCATTACAATCATAGCAGTATCATTTCATAAGTACTTGGAATGGGCCAGATGAAATCAGTTTCTTATGGGATTTTCTTTTTCATGCAAAACACATATTCATTTTGTTCCCTTATTTTTAGCATGGAACTTTTCCTTTCATCCAGCTCCAGAATCCCCAAATAGACACACACACACACACACACACACACACACACTCATGCACACACACAGCCTCTACAAACAGAAGCCATTACTTTTTTTCCTTTTTTAACTTCTATTTTAAAATTATTTCAAGTTTAAAGAAGAGTTATAAGAATTATTCAAAAAATTATACTGAGATGTTTCAAACGTTAGTATTTTACCACTTTTGCATTTTGTCTTTCTTATTATTTTTTGTCTGAGCCATTTGTGAGGAACTTGTAGACCTGTACATCCTGATTTCTCTTTCTCCTAAATACTTCTTTCCCTCCTCCCACCTCCTGGAAAAAGAAAAGAAATTCTTTTATATTTAACCATAGCAATCAGTTATTTTAAGACTATTTCTACTATTAAAATTGATTGGCACCCTCTACTACTGAATGTCTTATTTACAATAAAATCAGTGGTTAAAAAACATCTTTATTTTGGCTTTTCTTTCCACAAGAGCATTTTTCAGTTACTGACATCTCGTCTCTCCGTGTTCATTCTCATCCTTTTGTGAAGCGTTTTGGAGGAGATGGTTGCAAAGCATAAAACTTTGGACACTTTGTTTTTCCTCTAAATATTTATTCCCACCTCCTTCTTAAATTCCAGGCTTAACCCTACAAATATTTCAATCCTAAATAACTTTCAATCATACCAGTATAATATACTATACCGCTTTAACAATGGTGTTTTGAAGAACTGAAAATGGTTTATTTTGGTTAGCCAATGTAAAATTCTAGAACAACAATCTTTGCATTCCTAACTTCACTGAAACCATGTCAATGTGGATACCTACCATGTAAGGTTTTTGTGAGGATTAAATGTGTTAATCAATGTACAGAACTTAAGAACAATGTTTGGTGGTATTATATAAGATCTACTATTATTATTTTTATATCAAAAAAATCTTCAAAACCATCTTTCCTTTCTGTTATTTTCCTACTGCTCTCCTTGGTTATATCATATTCTTAGCCACATACATTCAATTTCTTTTTTTAATATTTATTTACTTCAAGAGAGAGAGCGTGCATGCATGCACAGGGAGGGGAAGTAGAAGCAGAGAAAGAGAGAGAAAGAAAGAGAGAGAGAGAGAGAAAGAATCCAAAGCAGGCTCCATACTGCCAACGCAGAGGCAAATCCGGGACTCGATCTCATGATCACAAGATCACAACCTGAGCCTATATCAAGAGTTGGATGCTTTACTGACTTAGGCACCCAAGCATCCAGGTTCAATTTCTTAGAATAAGCAGCTTTCCTTTCAGTCCCTGCCACCTCATTCCTATTCCTATCCTTTAGCAAATACATCTGATTATTTTTGCTTTTGTAATGGCATGTGTTCCTGTCATTACTGCCACCAGCCTGGGCCAGGCCTCACCATATTATGTCTCCCGCATTTAGTCTTTCTAAATTACATTCCCAGGTTACCTCCTCCAAACACTGGAAACAAGGCCCTCCACACTCCAATACTCCTATTGACTGTAATCTATTTCTCTTATTATCTATCCATTAAATGAGAATATTTGTGAATGTACTTTGTAGACTATAAAGTTCCCTGTGGAATATTATGGTCATGTTACATTTTAATATCTCCAGTTTGTAATCAGGTAGGATAATATTCTATTTTTTATTACCTATATACTTCTGTTCTTGAACCAATGTGACAACAATGAAAATTACTGTGTCCTTAAGGAGTTAATTTAACTAAACATCAATTGTAACACTATATACGGTCACTTCCATTTTCATAAAGAAAATAGTGACCAATTTCTAAACACCGTGATAATGTAGATTTGTGTTTTCTTTATCTTTCCCTTTTTCTACTCAGTTGAGTAAAACATTGTGAAATCAACTCTGAATCTGTGATGGAAAACTATATGAATAATATTCAGTCAATGGATCATAGCTTAGAAATGCAATAACAACCAAAACAATTCACCTGAAAACCATAACTCACTGTCGGAGTTTCACATGTCAGAAAGCACAATATTTACTCAGAAAAGAAAAGAATATTTTGTTTGGACTTCACATAGGCTTAGTGTTTACAAGAAACTTCTGGAGGAATCAAGGAAGAAAAATATGTATAGAGTACCTACTGTGTGCTCAATACATATGTGTGCTTGTACATACTTGTATAAAAATTGTTTCAGTGTGATTCAAGATTTTCATCATTGTGAGCCTCAGTTTCCATCTGCTTCCACAAAACAGGAATTCTAGGGTTGGAAGGGCCTTAGCTGGCAGGTCCAAATCTCTATCCAACACAGGAATCTTCCATCATTTAATTTAACAATTACAGTTGACCCCTCATAAGTCATATAAAAAAGCAGACAAACCTACTTCTGGACAATTTAGTGTCTAAATTGAGGAACTGTCTGGTCTCCCAGGATCTTGTACACATGTGTACTTGCTATAACTTCTTGAGCAATATAAACATGACTACATTGTACCCTTCACCCACAAACAAAGACAAGACCTCTCATGTTCTTCTTGGGATTTTTGTCCCCCATTTGTTGGATTTATTTAGTAAGTTTTTCTGTTTCTAACTAACATGAGATGGTTTCCAGACTCTAACATCATGCTTTAGTTTGTCAAAATGAAACATCCAGAGACATACCAAGTAATCCAGGTATGGATTGAATTTGATGGGAATAAAAACACTAATATAAACTGTTGCCATTCCTCTAATTCTAAAGCAGTCGCCTCATAGTTTTTTCATTTATTAAAAACGTGATTGACAGGGTGGATGACCCTGTTAGTCTCAGTAAATGAATCCCACAAAAGGATAGGAGGAGGGCGAGGCCCAGGGTGAAGATACTGGGTTTAATAATACAGGAGGAAGGTGACATGACCACATTTTTACCCAAGCTGGAGAATATTAATATTATCTCCTCCCTGGGCAATAGGATTAGAAAAGGATTGTAATTTTGAAAAAAAAGAGATCAATAAAACCATTATTTTTTGTTCTGCTTTTTAAGATAAACTGTATCAACTGAATTATATCCCATTCTGTACTATACAAATGATGTCTTGAATTTAGTCAAGATTTTTTTATTTGCTTTGCTATTTTCTAAAGAAACAATTGGATTGCCCCCAATGAGAGAATGGGTATGGATACTGACTATGGATTTGAAGTAAGAAATGGGACAAATTTAAAGCATCCTTATGGCTATTCTACCATCTTGTGAAAATGCAAGCTCTCTGTGGGTTCAAATGTAGGATAATGTGAGAGCCTATAATTCAAGGAAGAAACATGTAATTAAATGAGGCTTAGGGAAAGGAAAGAAAAAAGATCACTTTACGGCTGTGTTTGCTCTGTCTGGCACAGAACTAAGTGTATGAATTATCAGTTTTTATTGACACTAAGAGGTAAATATAAACATATCTATTCTCTTTGTAGTCTGCCACACTGAATTTAAAATCCAGAGACAGGGTCAAATTTTTTATCCACCACTTGAGAGCTATGCATTCCAAGCAAGTACCCTGAATCTATATCTTAAAGTGGAGAGCAGATGAGATTAAACTATACAGAGACTTTTCATTAATAAGTACTGTCCATATTGAGGTTATTACTAGTTACAGGACATCTCTATCTGCTAGACTGTAATATTTTCTAGACTGGGAGAAAAAGCATCAACCTTCTCCTGGTTAGAAAGTTATTTTTTTTTCTTTTTTTCTCCTTTTATGAAATCATATTCACTACCCATGGACATTTCTAAACCCAATCTCTCTAATCAAACTCGTGTTGCTTCTTTAAAATATGCAAAGTTGGGGCGCCTGGGTGGCTCAGTCCGTTGAGTGCCCAGCTTCGGCTCAGGTCATGATTTCACAGTTTGTGGGTTCGAGCCCCGCATCGGGCTCTGTGCTGACAGCTTAGAGCCTGGAGCCTGCTTCGAATTCTGTGTCTCCCTTTTTCTCTGCTCCTCCCCCGCTCATGCTCTGTCTGTCTCTCTCTCCTTCAAAATACATAAAAACATTAAAAATATTTTTAAACTATGCAGAGTATATTTCCATTTGGGTCAGAAACCTAGAAAAGTTTTTGTTTTTTCTTCTGTGTCACCTAAAAATGTGTTCAACTAGCCCATCAACATTTCTCACCTCTTTCCACCTTTGGTAATGTCTTTTAAAATGGAAAAAAATAGAGAGCTTTATCTGGAATTTTCAGTTCTTTCAAAGCTACTTTGGTTTTGTGCCCCAGTAAGAGTGTATTACAGAGCACATGGCACACGGATGATCCACTACTCTAATCCATCAGCAGGGCTCCCTGGCTCCATGATGGATTGTTGTATTACATCATCAGCCCAAGGGCTGACAGGAAGGAACGTGCTTCAAACAGACCTCTTCCATAAATTGTTTTAGTCCTAATGAAAGAAAAAAAGTTTTGAAAGGATATGGATGAGTGGGAAAACTCACTACACCTTTCAAGTGTATATTGAATTATATACATGAGAAATCAGGCACCAGATTTTCTTGGTTCACAAGATAGAATTTTCTTTTCATTTGAAACGTATGATATCAGTTAATGTTGGTTAACGGTGACGATGTGTTTGGCAACGTCCAAGGAACTTTGGATCAATTATCTGAGTTAAAGAAAAGATTTAAGTAATATCAGTATAAGTTTTTTTAATCTGCGCATTTGTGGTTCTTCAATCATGTACGCTGGTGCTCTATTAACCCAAATTTTTAATTAATTACATGTACATTTGTACTCCTATCAGATGACAGAATTATCTCTGGAGTCAAATGTACCTATTTACATGTTTGTTTACATATTTTTATACATGAAACAAAATGTGAAACAAAAATTTGCATTCTTATTTAGGAAGACCAATCATGAACCCTGTTATCCATTTACTCAATACTTGACATTCCATAGGGTTTTAATAAGTCTATTGAAGGAATAGATAGACAAATGCATGACTAAACCTCTAAGTTCACTTCTCTCCTTAAAAAAAAAAAAAATTCAGGGTCCCCTGAGGGGCTCAGTCAGGTAAGCACCAAACTCTTGATTTTGGCTCAGGTCATGATCTCACGGGTCGTGGGTTCGAGCCCTGTGTTGGGCTCTGCGCTGACAGTGCAGAGCCTGTTTGGGATTCTCTCTCCCTTTCTCTCTGCCTCTCTGTTCCCCACGTGTCTCTCAAATAAATAAACATTTTTTTCTAAAGTTCAGTTTGAAATATATAGCAATGTCATGTTTTTGAGAGTAACAAGTCAAATATTTTTGCAAGCAAATTAAATGAATATTTCATACAAATCTGAAAAATAATTTAAAATCAGGTGTCACTATTGGTAATCATTAAAAAGTGCAGAAAACATGGGCTTTGAAAGACTTACTGTGTAACTGTTCTTCTTTGTTACTAAATTAAAAAGCATCATGAATAAAATGAATTTGACAATAGAACCTGTTATATCGATTATCCTGAGTATGCCCCCTCTGTATCATTTTTCAATGATAGGATTTGCCATTCAAAAATAAATAGTGGCACACTATTGGCAGAGAACCTGATCTAGAATATGAGCTTTAAAAACTAGTTTTTATCTTTTTCTAATAACTCATTTAGTGTTTTAGAGAGATCTTTTATGTTGAAAAATTAAATATTAAAGTCTTTAATTTCCTTCTGAGGCCACTAATAAAATTGGGTAAAATGAGTTCATAAGCGTTTTCATGGAGTTCTCATAATACCAGTACCACAAATCATATCATACTTTGGGAGTTTGAACTTTTACTCCCAAACTATGAAGCATTTAGCTACATCAGTTAACTTCTTGTTTAACAGTCCCAGGACTCTCTCCTTATCACCAATTGTTCTACCTCTCAATCCGAGTTTTGTGACCTTGAGATGCTTATGTTTCACATGTAATTCAAATTTTTTATTCTTCCCTCACGTTTTAATTCTTTCCCTCACGTTTCCCAATTTATTTGCTAAACCCCAAATTCCAATGTAATTCTTAGGTGGAATTTAAGCTCACTCAGATCTTTGGATCTTTGGATTTCAAGAGTTTTTCCCAAAGCCTTCTCTATCATGCTAAATATCTCTTATGAAGTTCTCCTGACCTTTAAATACCCACCCCCTACTTTAATGGCATGGATTTTGCATGGAAAGTTATCATTAAAATTTCATTGTGAGAAACCTGTGGCATCTATTAACCCCTCCACTTCTCATGTGCAGATGGCTTTAGCATTTATAAAGCGTCCCGATATTTAATTATTTTAAAGGACCACAAGTGTTTTTCACCATTTTCAGAGTGAGGAAAACAAAGCTCAAAGGAGGGTAAAGATTTGCCCACCGTAATCCTGGTGTGGTGAAGAGAGCCACACCAATCCTGGGTGGCTGCATGCTAGAGATATCACAAATGCTTCCAACTCTGCTGCGCTTGCCACTGGTCAGATTGCCACTGAGACGTCTTTGGGATATTTCTCTTCTCCCACCCATGGTGAAAATGTTAGAGTTGTTTTTCCCATTCATCCACTGTGCATATGCTTCCCATATTAAATCCACATCCACTAGTTCAAAGCATACATTATTAGGAGGACTTCTGTACCACGCATCCAGGAGTTCTGTTTTCAGGTCAGATTTCTGTCTCTGGTATCAGCTTTGTTGAATAATGTATTTTACTACATCGTTTACGAGTCACATTAGGAAATGGGAACACGCAATTATACATTTTTAGTGCAAAATACCCTTCACTTTTTACCTTAGAGTATCCAATGGAGCCTCATTCAATACATTTCTATCAAATATAGGAAGTGGCCAAATAAGAATCTCCGTAACTCCGTTACCTACACAAACATTCAGGATTTTTACAATAAAAATCTCCATATAAATGTTTAAAACTTTATTTTCTTTTGTTATCTCCAGCTATACATAGATATAAGTGAAATAAATCACCAGTGGCATTTTAAAAGTTCCTACCCTAATGTATAGAACAACGGAAATTTGCATTTAAAGTAAATAGCTTTTCTGCTAGCCATCAGATGTAAGATTCCTTTTTTCTACTGAGTAGTCTGCCTCCTTGGGAAGGAGAGAACCATTACAGCTTAGTGCTCTGAATTGTTTTTATTTTATTTTATATTATTTTTTGCGGATTATAAGTTGTTTTGTGTGTTCAAGTGTAGAACAGTGAAGAAACAGTGAGTAATGGCTTTGTGATATAGATTGCTGTCTAAAGAGAACAGAACAGAGGCCAGTAATATCATTTTAATTAGACCTAAAGATCAAAAACGTATATCTTTAAATGTAAGCATGTGCATGTAATCATACAGGCACCCCCATATAGTCACAGCTAATATAATTTGGCCATAATTTAGATACATTACATTCTGACAGAAAAGAGAGCTACTAGTAATGTGTATGACTTGCCTCAACCCAACACTGCCTTAGTTTTGATAACTGAGAATTAATCCGTGCATGCTACTGATTGTGAGGTGCTAAATTTTATGTAATACATCAAATAGCTATCTGGTCAAGGCCTAGAGTAAGAGATTTTCATAATCTGACAAGCTATAAATATTTAACTTAAAATGATGCTATTGTAGAACATACAGTTAGTGTAGAAGATATGTGATTATAATTTTTTTACATTTATTTATTTTTGAGAGAGAGACAGAGAGAGAGAGAGACAGAGTGTGAGCAAGGGAAGGGCAGAGAGAGGGGGAGACACAGAATCTGAAGCAGGCTCCAGGCTCTGAGCTGTCACCACAGAGCCTGATGCGGGGTCGAATTCACAAACCATGAGATCATCACCTGAGCTGAAGTCCAAAGCTTAACCAACTCAGCCGCCCAGGTGCCCCAATATGCTATTATAATTCAACTGTGCCCTTGTCTATGTAAGAAACTAAAAATTTGGAAACGATTTCAGAATTTTGGGCTGCATGGACATTTTGCTTCACTAACAATTCCTTATTAAAATATTCATGAAAATATTTTAGAAGGAAATAAATCAACCCATTATTTTTCTCCAACTGAGTGTATCACCTATAGGTGATTTTTCTCCTTCTTTTTCACAGTTTCTTTCTCCCAAGTTTCCTATGCTAAGTACATATCTTATATCTTTTTGTTTTAAAAGCTACTGTAGGAAATTGTCGAGTACAAAATTTTTATATTTACCGAAAAATTTAACATTAATTAGTATTCTGATTTGAAGTTATGACCATATGATTGGTGATCATTGCTGCTCGATTCCTTTGTTTATAACCTCCATTCTTGGTTTTCCATATATATCATGTATGATAAATATGATGAAATAACAAATTAAAGTCAGTGTCTTCAGCAAGGGAGAACATTATTGAAATTTGTGCAACAAGTTTCTTTTCATTTTTAGGACACCAAATAAAAGACTATTCTTTGGTTAGTAAGTCTCAATAGAAAGAAAAATGTAAGACTTTTAAATTCAATTATACTTGCCTACAGTCAAAACATAGTCATTTACTGCTGACCTCTCATTGTGTTATATTCTCAAGAAATGTGAGTAGTCTTGAGAATAGAAGTAAAAGCATAGTCACAATTAATAAACCTTTGATTTATTCTCCATGTTGGAATCGGTCTTTAATCATGATGGAAAGACAACCCAGACAACGGTACTGCTGGTGACACATTTGTTTCACCATGGGAAGATAGGAGAGCCAAGTAGTGAGAGCTCAGGCTCCAGAGTCAGGCCCAGGATGGACTGTTTGTTCTGCCACTCACTAGCTTTATGAATTTAATCTCCCCTTGCCCCAGTTTTCCCATCTGCAAAATGGGGGTAGGGAGGTAAAATGCTTAATAGTGCCTGACACGGTGGGACGTTCAGGATAAAGATGAACAGTTATTATAGTTATAATTAGTGATTTCTACCAATTATAGTTACTGATAAAGGAAACTCATTTATACCATGTGAAGTATTCAAATTATTTCTAAACAGGCAGTGCATTATTTGTTTTATATTTGTCACATAAAAGGCTGTCTCTGTACCCACCAGAATAAGTGGAAAGGAGAGCAAACTAGCTAATCTAGGGCAAAAAGCTTTATCCCTTGATTTATTCAGATAACTGACCCCTGAAGTATGCTTGAATTATAGTTATAATTTTCTCTATTCTCCACACAGTGTGTGTAGTCAGCCTAGGTGTTATTCAATAGACCTGTTCCAACATCTACCGTGATTGATTTATTTAGAAATACCTCCAGGCCAAAATGAGAATGAAAATAAATGGAACAGATGAAAGTGCCCTGCTGCAAGCAAGAGCTACAAATTGAGGTTAAGAGTAATTGCTTTGGCATAATTGTTATTTGTAATCTTAGAACAAATGCAAATCTCCCATTAGGAGCAGTAAATCTGGTGCTTAAAGTAGAAGATGAGTATTTCACTGCCTAGCAATGGGAAGCCGTAGCTGAATGCTAAATGCAACGACATATAAATTCCCCCAGGTCTTTCATTTTGACTAACAGTTCAGGGGATATGGTGGACACAGGAGTACCTCAGAAAATGACTATCGAGATGATTTATTCGCTCTATGTATTTTCTTTTTCCAAGACGCTTTATATAAAACCTTTCTCTTTGCATTTAACAACTCCTTGTGTGCTCTCTTTCATAAATACTTTATATTTATCCTGAGCCTGGCTTGCAGAAAGCCTGATGTACTTTTTATGGTTATTAGTCTTCACACCTTCATCACTGAACTAGGTAATAAGGCAAAGTCATTATCTTTATTTTAAAGAGATGAGAGTAGAAGTATAGAGAGGTTCAGTGACTTTCCCAAGGTTATAAAATCATTCTGTGATACATCTGGGAAGACTATAAAGAATATGTAATTCAAACTCATTTTAACTACCACATCATTGTTTTTCAGATTATTTTTTAAGTCACTAGGTTATTAATAGCAGTGGAGGTTGTGATAATCATAGTGATAAACCAAAGGGTCTCGTTAGATTCCTCAAATATCCAACAATCTCTGGGCCAAGATTATGACATAAGAAACACCATGCTTATTTTAAATGAATAGTGTGCCTCACAAGAGCATCTTAAACTTAAAGCCTAGATAGGATTAAATTGAGTTCTTGGTTAGTAGCAGGTTACCCTGTTTGTTTGTTTTTAGTTGGGGAGACAAAATGAGATTCCAAGGTCCATGTGTACCTGCAAGAATATTAAGAAATATGAGAAGTTGCAGGGGAAAAAATAGGTAAAATTGAATCTGTGTATTTGAGAAAGTGATGGGTGCAGTGGAAAAGAAATATATTGTAGTTTTTGCAATAGAATAATGAAAAACATCAGTATTCAGTTTCTGATGTATACATAGCCAGGGTCAAATACCAAGTAGATTTTTTTTTAGTGTCTCTGACTGAGATTATATTACCTTAAATATTATGTGTTAGATGTTGACAGGAAAAAAGTTTAGGATGGTAAAGATGTATTTTTCACTTACAACTTTTACTTTGTATATTTTTAAAGAACACCATGTCAGCCCTTGAGAGGAAGGAGGACAATGCATAGTTCATTGCAAAACCAGAGTATTATATCCTGCTTTAGAAAATGGATATATTTGAACTCTAGAGAAATTAAACAGTTCTGGAGGTTATTACCCTAAAACTGCTATCCAAAGATGATCTCCGCTTTCTCACAAGGCCTTTCACAGTTTATAAGAATAGAGTTTTAATTTGAAATTCATTTCTAAGGAGCAACATCCACAAAGCCATCCTCTACTACGTCGTTTTAACTTGTGACGTCCTTCCACAGAACCTATATAGCAAACAGCTTTTGGTCTGTGCCCATAGTTAATCATTTATGGTGCCCTGGGTTGGGAGGGACGTTCTTTCCAAAACAGTGACAGAATTATAGCAATATAATCCCAAGCTGATTCAGTGAGGCCATCTATTTTTCTTTAATAAAATAAAATAAAAGAGCTGTCAAATACTATTTATGCTCCCTGCTACCATTTCTATAGCCAAAGAACGCAGCCCCTTCTTTCAATTTAGTAAGGAGGCAAAAGAGTCACACAAGAGTTAGAGATGAAAGAAAAATTAAACACAATGCAAAAATGTGAGCGCATGTTAGCACACATTAGGGAGAGGAGAGTAAAACACCAAGGACATTGTATCACTGGCAAGCAAGTAGAAGACTCAGACCTCACGAAAGAAAAAGGGCAGTCCATGGATAGTGAGCTAGAAAAACTTTGCAACTACAGAAAAGGGAGAGAGAATAGGGTTGGCTTCTTTAAAAATTAAAAAAAGAAGTATTTAAATGGATTCTGAAAGATCAGTGGGATTCTATCAACTGATTGGAGTGCAGAGAAAACAGATTTAAATTTGATTTACTTCATAGCAGACAAGGAACAAGGATAACACTAAATTGCTGTGTTTTCCTTATGAGAGACGTGGTTTGCAAGAAATTACTTTGTACTTTGATCTGCAATAACCAGATCAGTGACACTTTATTACATTATTTACCTATATTTTTCAGTATAACAAACCTCCTCTTGGCCCTGCCGCCACGTAGAACAACATAAATTTACTGAATCAACCATCCACACTCTCTCTCCAGGGTCTTCCCTACATGATTTGCTTTGTGTGTGAAAGTCTACCCACCCTCTCTTCTTATCCACTGAATATATGCACATATGTCTGCCTGCTTATTGAGTTTGAGGGGTCTTGTGTGAGTCCCCTCTTCTGAGAAGCATTTTCTGAAACCACCCACCCCAAATCTAGATTCAGACTCCTCCCCGGGGCCATGTAGCCTGTTGGGGTTACCTGTGTCACAGCACGTACTTTATTCCATTCCAGTTGCCAGTTTGTTTTTCTCTCCCTTCCATTAGACTGTAAATTCCTTGAGGGCAGAGACCAAATAATATCAGATGAGCCTTTTTATCTATAACACCTGGAAGAGAGCCCACCTTCTGGAAGGCACCAACTCAATAAATATTTGTTAACTAGAGAGAAAAATAGAAAAATGTAGGGAAAATGTCTGAATAAAATTGGAATCACATCCAATCTTCAGTTGGCCGATAAAATCAGTAGGTGATGTTCTCACCTCACCCACACATCCTGTACTTTCTCTTACCCTCACTTTTTATATTTAATTATCAAGCCTACCAATCTTTCTTTCTAAATATTTCTTTTCTATTGCCACTTCTTTTTTTTTCACCTCTACTATCATTGCCTTAATGCAGCACTTCATTTTTCACCTAGACAATATTGCAATAACCTCTTAACTGGTCTCCCAGTTGCAATAAATGTCTATTAAATTGAAATGGTTGAACTGTTTGAAGTAACACTCTTATTTTGAAAATAAATCAACTAGGAAGTGCTTGCTGCCCACCTACCACATGCACTATTATGTGCTTTGGGGGAGCCAAAGGAAGCAGAGCATAGAAACTACCACTCTAGACCCCCCTCCCCTCAAAAATACAATGTGGGCATAGAGCACCAGGAAATGTGCTTCTCATATGCATCACGCATACAAGTCACCTAGGAGCTTGCTAAAATATAGGTTCCACAGGTCTTAAGTGACACCTGAGATTTTGCATTTCTAACAAGTTCCCAGGTGACGCAGGTGCTGCTGGACCATGAAACACCCTTTGAATAGAAAGATATTAAAACCCATTAAGTGCCTTAGAGTAGCTTCCTAGTGAAGATTTTAAAAACAGACAGGCTTCGTGGACGCAATAGGAGATATAATGAAAACCTGTCCATGTTGAGGGAAGAATGTAAGCTGAGAAGATGACAGTTTATGTCCTAATCCTATAAGGCTTGACTCACTTTTCATGTTATCCCCAAAGACTTCCTGAAACTCCCTGGCACAGTCACACTGCTGCCCTTCTTCCTGACCCTCTTCTTCCCTACCCTCTAAAGTACACTCAGAAAGCTCTTTCTAAAATACAAATCTGACTGTGCCATGCCCGGGCCTAAAGCCCATTAGTGTCTATCCATCACCTGCTGTATACATTCCAGACTTGAAGGCCCTTCCCACACTGGCCCTGCCCAGTTCTGTCACTTCACCTGCCACCACTGCTAGTGCACGTAACCTGCATTCACCACATGCTTTCTTATTTTTTTTAATTTGTTCTGTTTATGTATTTATTTATTTATTTAGAGAGAGAGCAAGAGAGCAAGTGGGAGAGGGACAGAGCGAGAAACCCAAGCAGGTCCTGAGCTGTCAGTGCAGAGCCCGATGTGGGGCTTGAACTCACAATCTGTGAGACCATGACCTGAGCTGAAACCAAGAGTCAGACGCTTAACTGACTGAGCCACCCAGATGCCCCTCACCCATCCTTTCTTTCCTCTGCTTTTTACAGGCTGCTGCCTTTGCCCGGAAAGCTCTGTCCCCATTGTCTATTAGGCAAAGTGTACTCATCCTTCGAGGTAATTTCCCTCCCCCTGAGGCCTGTCTTGACCTGGCCAGGAAGAGTTAAGTATTCAGTGTTCTTTTTAGTTCCATAGTACATAACACCTATTTATTTCCACTGATGTCAACACTTACATATAAGCCTCTATTTGGAAGCGTCCGAATCTCATCTTTCTTTGCAGCCTCTACCTATAAGGTTATGTTCAAAATATAGAAGGTGTTTCAGTAACTATTGCTTAAAAAATGACTGAATGAATAAATCCTAACTAATTACTTAGGAAGTAAATGTTGGGGTGAAAGGGCAGAAGAGAGGGAAAATAGAGGAGGAAAATGCTAAGAAACACTGCAACGAGGGGAAAACATATTTCTAACTTACATGTTAAGTCTCTACTCCCCTGCACATGTGCACACATTCATAAAGTTGCCTTAAAAAAATCTAACCTAATTTTAGCCCATCTCCAGAAATCAGCAGAAAAGACAGAAAAGTGTGTGACTGCTCCTTCCTTTCAAAGTACTCCATTATTTGCTTAGGTCCTGTGAATTGTGTCTTGAATATTAGACTGAGCTGAAATGAAAAATCTCATGGCAAGAGGAGTCAATGTTCCTCCTACTTAGAGAGGGCATATCTGTGTGTATAGACACATCTGTGAACTATTATTTTTCAATTGAAAACAAAGCTCAACCTGGAATATCAGGGAGCAATTCAAAGATGATCCTGAATGGAAAAAAAAATCATGTCCCATAGCAACTCATGAGAAAGCCACACAGATGATCATATTTGTAAGAAAAAAGGATATCTTTAGCATCTTTTCTAGACCAATTCTCCATATAAAAATATGAAAGTCAAAAAAACACTAGACAAAGTGATAAGCAAACGGAACGTTTGAAAGATTACCTGTCATTTACCCTGAACAAATTATATTACACGAATTGTTGTTACTCAGAAATCTTACATCATTAACATCAATAAAAGGAATTTGGCAGTGAATAAAATGATTTAAAATATTCATTATATCTCACCCCAAACAAAAACCGCTACACCAAAAATTAATTTACATAGAAACATCAATGGATGACTGTTCACATTGTAAAGCATGGTGTCACATTGCATGAGGATTAACCTCAGTAATCCTCTATATCCCATCATTCTTCTATAGCAGTCGTATATAATTTAGTCCCCCCTCCAAATTATTCTGGAACTTTTCCATATCTTCCTTAATTTTCATTTTTTTATCCCCACTATTTTAGAGTGCCTACGTGGGTTGTAAACTCTGTATGTATTGAAGTGGAATAAAAATGATTTAGAATTAGTTACTGTATAAACCAATCTGAGCATCTACCTATATGCCAAGTACTGACCTGAGGAAAATAGAAGAAACAGAGGACATGGACTCTCTCTACTTTCCTGGGCATTAAAGTGTAGTCAGAAGACAATGCCTAACAGGGGGAACAGTGAGAAACTGTGAAAGCCAGTATATGGTCTCTACAATGTAGCTCAGAGTGAAATTGTTTTGGGGACTCAGTGTTGAGAAGTTCTACAGTTCAGGCATGGTCTTACGGTTGGGGATGGAAAGATCAAAAAGATGTCAAGAGGAACCAGACACGCAGTCCAGAGTGTAGAGATGTGAGGAGATATAAATGTCTCCAGACTCAGGAAAGGGCATAATCATAGATCCAGAGACCAGAAGGAGTATGGCATACAGCTGGGCACCTGTAGTACAACTAAGATACAAATGGAACCCTTCAAAGTTGTGACATGCACAACCTGCTTAACTGTATTCACAGGTCCTACTGAACAACTCTCTGAACATATGCTGTTTCAAGCCTCTTTGAGACCCAAACATTGATTCCATCCTTTGACACCCAAACATTATCACCTCTGGGAAGCCTTTCCAGACCTTCATATTTCCATCCTACTCTGTACATCTATTAATAATTCTTTCTATAGGTTATAATTTAAAACTAATCATACTACCAACTTCACTACTAACCCTCCCACACATATTCTAACCAGCACTGTCCAATAGAACTTTCTGTAATGATGAAAACACATCCTCACTGTCCAAGAGCCTCTACCCACATTGGCTACCAAGCATTTGAAATGTGGCAAATGTTATAAAGGAGCTAATTTTATTTTATTGAATTTCAAAGATTTGAATTAAAATTTAACTTGCCACATGTGGTTAGTGGCGACTGTATCAGACAGTGCATTTCCACCTTCTTAGGGGAAAGAATTATCATCCATATACCTCAGCATATTCAACTGTGGCATGTATCCAATAAAATGAATGGTCCAATCTGAGTGGGTCCCAATGTGTATTTGACAAAGTAATAAATATAAATATTAGATCCCATGAAAATGTTACAAATTTTAAGGGCACTTAAAAATAACTATGGGGGCACCTGGGTGGCTCAGTCAGTTGAGTTGACTTCAGCTCAGGTCATGATCTCATGGTTTGTGAATTCGAGCCCCACATCAGACTCATTGCTCTCAGCGCAGAGCCTGCTTCAGATCCTCTGTCCCCTTCTCTCTCTACCTCTCCCCACTCTCTTTCTCTGTCTCTCTCTCTCTCAAAAGTGAATAAACATCTATTATAAAAATAACTATGGAAAGATAAGAAGGAAAAATAATGTGACACGAATAGAGTTTACATTAAAAAATTATTGGTAACGGTGGCCCAGAATGCAAACTAACTAAAAAATCTGCTGAAATACTGATGCTCTATATTATTTCTCTGTTTATGTTTTATAATACATTTATCTCCCTAAAGTGTACTCTCTTCATTATATCTAAGTCTTCACGCACTATGCTGTGACACCCTTGAGAACAGAAACTTCTAATCTCTACTGTATCTGCAGTTCCTAATATAAAGCCTAGAACACTGTAAGCACTCAATAAATATTTACTGGATAAGTGAAATGAATGAGAAAACAGAAAACAAATTATTTTAATAAAACTAGCAGAGTGGATGTTCAGAAAGAAAAGATAGTTATTGCAAAGGCCATAAATAACGATCATCAATAAACATTCTGCAACACCTGCTTTATGCGTGCATTTACACCTTGTGCTTGAGAAACCTGTAAATGTTATTTCCAAAGACTTTTTCTAAAACAAAATCACAATTGCTGTTTTCTCCCTGTCCCTTACCTATTGTTCTATACAGTCCCATTGCTTTTAGTTTTACATTTAATTTCAACCACTTTGGCTCTTTCACTATTTTCTTTTAATATTTCATGACCTGTATGGAGTTTCTTTTACTTTCTTATAGTAAGAGGTTAACACTATGCAAGGGGAAAATGTCATCAAAGACTAATCGGGACAGAATGCAGTTTTGCCGGATGCTTCTGCTTCAGACCAAGCAGACTGACTAGCATATTCAGTTTATCATTTCTGATAGATTGGAGTCTGGTTTATGTTTGTCAACCAGTGCTGCATGCGTTAGGGTAAAGCCTCTAACTGAAGAGTTTCTTAGGAATCAGGAATGATGACATCAACTATTCTTAGCCTCACTTGACTTGATGGTCTCCTGGGAGAATCATTTCCTATCTCTAACTTCCACCGTGGCTTTCTCATTGGGAGAAGTGATATTGTAGGTGTGCTGGGACAATGGGTTGCTTACCTGCCAGGGACTGTGCTTCAGTTACCTTTGTATCTTCCACACTAAGCACAACTTCTACTGCATGGTAGATATGAATCAATCAATCAACATAGTATTGAATAACTATATTCTAGTATTTATCCAAGAGTAAAATTCACAGACTTGGAAAATATTCTTAAATAGCTATTTGAGTTCTCTAATGTGTATGTTTAAATAGCATTTATCAAAGAGAACAAAATTTTAAAGCCAGAGCTAACAATAGCTAAATGATTTTAATAATGAAAGTAACATTCACGGTTACATCACCACGCGTTTGTATAGTTTATGCTTTTCTAAAATTCTTTTGGACATTTTCTATGGTTTTAGTTTTGTATTTTGTATATTTATGAAATCAGCATATTTGAGTTTGTATAAAATAAGTATCTGTTTACCCAGAATTTTTGGATAAATGAAAAGGTATAAAATAATAGCCAATAATAATAAAACTGGGAACAACAATAACATCAAAAATATGAGCTACCATTCATGCTATGTTTCAACTAATATGGTAAATACTTCTCATGTGTCATCTTATTTAATCCCTGCAACAATTCTATGAAATAGAGACTATTGGAAGCTCCCTGCTATAGTGGGGGAAATTCAGAATTCGAAATCTTAAAAGAATGTCAAAGATCATACAACAAGGAAATAGCAAGACCAGGACAGAAGCCAAGTTTGTCTGCCCCCGAAGTCCTGACTCTTCACCACCCCCACTAAACGTTTCCCCAGGCCTAAATAACAAGAAGAACAACAACTAATAGTATTTGTAAACTCATCCTATGTTCTATGTGTTGGATCTTCATTGTATTACTTATCCTCAGAACAGAAATAGGGAGTTGTACGTGGTCATCCTATTTTCCAGATGAGAAAACTGAGTTTTGAAGAATCTTGACTGCTCTCCCATGTTCACAAAGCTAGTCAATGTTAGAATGGAGAAGGAACTCAAATGTGCTTCTAAGAGACAGCAATGTTCTTAATCACCACCATCTATTAATGGTAATCAAATATTCTGGGTAGGAGAAAATTATTATACTCAGAGTATGTGAGTTTTTACTATAGCTAGAACAAAATAACATACTTAACACTTAACATTAAAGTCATACCAAATAGAATTTCCTCTTTCTACAGTGATTAGAAAGGTACTTCAGAATGTTGAAGTGCTTCATCATACACATAGTTAGCATATAATAATATTTTTAAAGTGTGGGTATTTGAACCTTTGGGCCATTTAGCTTCTGAATATGTGGAAGTTGGCTTTAAACATTTTCCTTTCCTGTACCAGTGTCTGGGTAAATTATTTTGAAGTCAACTCTGAACGGAAGACACAGAGCAAAGAGTGCTTTCAATCCAAGCCCTACGCTCTCACGTGAGAGAAAAAAATACCACTCTTCCTCAGAGAGATGGAAGCATTATGGGAGAAAGGGAGCGTAGCAATAGTGTTTCAACCTTTTAAATTACTCTTCAACACCTATTTCATTTCATTAACAGCACAATCAAGTACCACCCTATTTGAGTAATTGCTAATAACCAGAAAAAGTTTCCCCATCCTTCAGATCTGTTTCATGAAAGCGAAATTTTCTCTAGCACCATGACAAAGGGGAAAAAATCAAGTTCTGTAATGTGAACATACTTCCCATTTCATTTGAGGTGCTGAGATTTAAATTATGTATATGTCCATCATTCTTCAGCATGTTTCAAAATCTGCTGTGTATTGTCTTTTTTACAACTAATAGAACTCATTACACTAATAGTCTAGTATTATGTAAATGTATTTTATCCAAATATCTAGTATCCATAAGTAGTTTATTCTCTATATCCCTAATGTAATATATCAAACAATAACTCATTTGTCAAAAGAGACAGTTCATTAAAATTCAACAACCATTTGGCCAGGATAAAACAGCAACAGTATAAAAATTGATGTTGCGAAACTTAACAAATGAGGGAATAAGGAAAGTGCAAATCAGGAAATTGCAGGCCTGCCCTCTAGGGCCATTTTTGGGTCACTTGCCTGAATTTTAATATTACAATTATTTTACAAAAAAAGTCTCCAAGTTATTAGGCCGGGAGGAAAGCCAATTTACAGCTAGGTGACTTGACTATCAGGGGTATTCAATAAATGAGAACATGATGCCGCTTGAGACTTAAGAGTAGAAAGGTACAACACTTGAGCACTGTGCTACAACTCAGTTTTTAACAGTGCATTATTATTTGATTTAGAAAACACATTTCCTACTTGGTTGAGTTGTATTTAAGTAGCGTGGAGAATAAGAGTTTTAGACTCTTGTTTATGGTTTTAAATGCAACATTGTCTCCATGTTTTTTAAAAGAAAGATAATTTCAAGTGCAGAATAGCACCTACCAGGATTTTGCACAATTTAAAAAGCAAAGAAAATGAACCTGCTGATTGGCTGAAACTCACTCTATTGTGAAACTCACAGTATTAGAAAAGGTCATCAAATGGTTAATTTTTAGTTTTAGAAAAAAATGAAAACATGTAACTTTTTAAGGTACTCAGAGAAAGGCATTTGTTTTTGGTGATATACCTATGAAATCAGTTTAAAATTAACAATAAATTTTATTTTAATTTTTTCAATGTGTATTTATTTTTGAGAGAGAAAGAGAGACAGAGCATGACTGGGGGAGGGGCAGAGAGAGGGAGACACAGAATCTGAAGCAGGCTCCAGGCTCCCAGCTGCCAGCACAGAGCCCGATGCGGGGCTCGAATTCATGAACCACAAGATCATGACCTCAGCCAAGTCAGATGCTTAACCGACTGAGCCACCCAGGTACCCCAACAATAACATGTTTTTAATTATAAAAACAGACATTTTTAATATAGATTATGTTCACCAAGATCATTATATTCTAATCATTAAGATATTAATTTGTGCATGTGTACACGCTTAAGAGTTTTCTTAATTGCTACACACAGCTGTTGGTTTGCACATGTGCACACAATTTATTAGTTAACTGCATATAATTATTATGTAAGTCCCCACCTCGGGTAGTCATCACCTCAGTGTTACCCACACAAATTGGAATCCCTTTCCTTGTGTCTAAACAGGCTCTGTTTACATACTCATCAGGGAATGTCATATTTGATGCTTCATGTAGCCAAAGCAACTAATTATCCAGAAATCTGTCTTTCCAAATATTAAGGGTTTGATTGGCTGCAGGAATTTCTGATAACTGAAATTTTATTGTATTCTCTCCTCTTGATATATAAATGTATATTTATATTTATATACTTTATAAAGTATATAAAAAGTATATAAAGTATAAAAGTATACTTTATAAAGTATATAAATATAAATATATTTAAATTTAAAATATGAATATATTTATAAAATATGTAAATATATTTATATTTATAAACACATAAGGCTGTATACTGATATACATATTACTCATATAAAATTTATATACTATTTATATATCAATATATTTACATATTTTATATTTACGTACTTTATATAAATGCATATATTTAAATAATAAATATATGTCTTTTATTTTCCTGCATGCACCCAATACATTGCATTTTTACTTCTATGTAAGAGAAGACTTTGCATATAGTCAATATGGCATGCATTATGAAAGGAATCCAAAGTTGCCAGCCTTGTTTGGCTCATTCATGGATCTAGTCTTCTTTAGAAATCCATTTTCTGGTCTCCACCAGTTTATTGTAAGGAAATTTGCTTATGCAAATAAGCAAACCTGTATAGTGATCTCCCTAACATACTGTTGCTCTAGCTAAATTCCACCTGCTGTTAGAAAGTGAAAATGGTGGTGTCACAACCACTGCTCTGTTATGCATGGGAAATGAAGTAATCAAAGTATATATTTTATTAGTACATAGTGGAGTGGTACAGCTATGCTTCCTTTTAAGCAGTTAGTCAAATCATACAGCTAATAAGCAAAAGACAAATGAACAAAGCTATATTTGCTCCCCAGTTTTGCTCTTGACAGAGATCAAAAAGTGAGGCTGGCTTGCAACTCTATGACCTGTCATTATGTGAGAAGTGTGTCTGTTGCCAAAAATGAAACTACAAATCACATGTTGTTTGATAGTGTTTGTATGCTTGTTTGAGCTGGCCACCTTGTTCAAGCTATAAAGAAAGTGCTGACAGGTGTTGTCTGCTTAGCAAAATTATAATTGCAACAAAGCATAGAGAAACGGAATCATTAAGATTACTTAAATGCGGTATCCCAGGCTTTGAAGCTTGAACATACATTTTCAGATTTTTTTTTCAGTTTCAAAGGTCTATCTTCAAATAAAATAATCTGAGTAAGCATTTTGTTTATCTATAAAATTTGCTTCAAGTGGGTGTCTTATTCAGTTCTGCAAATGAAGTCCATTAGAATTTCTTGTCAATGCTGTTTGACAGAAGTTTGTTAAAACAAACAAAAATGGTTGTGGTTTATTCAAAGTCAGTAACACTTATACTTCAGTTAGTCTCCCTTGAGCCTAAACCCCAGAAATGCTGTTGTGCATTGATCATACAGCAGGATACCCAGAGCAGACATATATGTTTTGTTTTTGACAGTGTCAGAGGGTGGAAAAAATTGCTTTATTTGAAAAAAAAATCTTGAAAGATATGCTACCATAGGATTTTTGAGACACATTAAGGAATTTAGCTTGAAAAATTCAAAATCATAAACAGAAAACTTGTTTACATGTTTACTCTAGTTTATTTTTGAAAAATGAATTCAATCAATTACACAGGGTTTTTTGCTTACTTGATGACTAGTAATTTCTTGGAGTAACGTTGCCTTTTCAAATAGTTGCTTGGTGTCCAATCGAAGATGCAATTAAGAGAATATTAAATTCTTATAGAAATAAGTGATACTGTGCAGATGTTGTAACTCAGGAATGTTGTTCTCAACAAGTTAACAGGGCAAATATATTTTTTTTAAATTTTTTTTTCAACGTTTATTTATTTTGGGGACAGAGAGAGACAGAGCATGAACGGGGGAGGGGCAGAGAGAGAGGGAGACACAGAATCGGAAACAGGCTCCAGGCTCTGAGCCATCAGCCCAGAGCCTGACGCGGGGCTCGAACTCACGGACCGCCAGATCGTGACCTGGCTGAAGTCAGACGCTTAACCAACTGTGCCACCCAGGCGCCCCTATTTTTTATACATTTTTTAACGTTTATTTATTTTTGAGAGAGGCAGAACGTGAGAGGGGAAGGGACAGAGAGAGAGAGAGACGTAGAATTCGAGGCAGGCTCCAGGCTCTGAGCTGTCAGCACAGAGCCAGATTGGGGCCCAAACCCATGAACCGTGAGATCATGACCTGAGCCGAAGTCGGACGCTTATCTGACTAAGCCTCCCAGGTGCCTTAGGCTAAATATGATTTTAAAGCAGCTTTCTCAATAGATTGTTTTAAACCACACTCTCCCCTACCAACACACACACACACAAACACACGCACACAAGACAGTGGTAATTATTTTGAAGGTTACAACTATGGATATTTGTGGAATTTTGACTGCCCATATCTATTTCCATTTCCTAATAGTAAGCTCAATGGTCTTCAGGAAGGCATATTGTCCTCAGTGAACATAGTCTAGCTGGATTGTACTCTAGTCCCCTTCCTTTTCTAGCCAAGAAAGAATCATGTTATTGAAGTCCTCCTTTATTATAATTTGAATCTAGAATTTGAGTAGAATAGCTAAACGAACCAAAAATATTTGGAATTCTGTCATCTTGGTATGATTCCCTCGACCACTCTACCTGATGTAAACTGAATCTATAGTTCTGCTTTCCTTCTCCACCAAGATCACGTGGTCCCTGTTAGTTTCCCAGCTTGGTTCTCCAGCCTTCCTGTGATTCCGTGGCCTCCTTCTGTTGTTTGAATACATTTCCTTTTGCTTAGGGTAGCCAGAGTTGTCTTCTGCCGCTTGCAACCAGAGATCACTTCGCTTGTAATTGAATCCAGTCTTGAAGAAATGACTAAATAAAAACTCATTCACTTATTAGTTAATAACACTAGTAAGTTGGTTTTAAGACATACAAAGAATTTTAGTTTATCATTAGAACACAACACGTACACTATGTTATTGAAACTTATCCTTGCCTTTTCAATCTATGCTCTATTTGTTAAAACTGGGTACATAAAATGTTCTCACCTTCTGTGGGCACAGCTTCCCCCATATTTCAGTAAAAGTCATGGTTAAACAGGAAAGTGATTTTCTTTTGCCATCTATGCATCCCTAGTAACAGGAAATGTTACAAAAGACTTCGTTCTAAATAGACAGAATGAAATATTCATTAAAACACAGACTCGGGGGCTTGACCACCTGGAATTAATTCCTGCTTTTCCACCTGCAATCTGAATGACCTTGAGAAAGCTACTTAACCTTCAGTGTTCTTCATCTGCAAAAATTGAAATAATAACTGTTCCCTACTCATAGGGTTGTTATAAAGATTAAGAATGTCAACATATTTAAAGTACTTAGGGTAGAAGCTGTCATATACAAAGTTTACACACAAAGGGGCACAGAATGTGTCTCCCTCTCTCTCTGCCCCTCCCCCACTCATGCTCTGTCTCTGTCTCTCTCTCTCAAAAATGAATAAACTTAAAAAAAAAAGAATAGGGGCGCCTGGGTGGCGCAGTCGGTTAAGCGTCCGACTTCAGCCAGGTCACGATCTCGCGGTCCGTGAGTTCGAGCCCCGCGTCAGGCTCTGGGCTGATGGCTCAGAGCCTGGAGCCTGTTTCCGATTCTGTGTCTCCCTCTCTCTCTGCCCCTCCCCCGTTCATGCTCTGTCTCTCTCTGTCCCAAAAATAAATAAACGTTGAAAAAAAAATTAAAAAAAAAAAAAAAAAGAATAGTACACATCTCATAGGTTTGTTTGAGGATTAAATGAAATAAGACATAAGGGCTTAGGACAATATGTGACTCACTATGAGTTAACAAGTGTTAGTTACTATCAGTAGTAGTAGTAGCGGTAATAGTATGAACAGTGAAGGTGGATGTGTGGTCCAGGTTATCTTCTCTTAAAAGCAGTACTTTCTGATTCTCATTGATCTGAATAACTCGCAGAGAGCAAGTCTGGACAGGGTAGAAAGGTTGTCGTAGAGCTCAAAATCTAGGAGATCTCCTCTCAGGATTGTCCTCTTGCTTGGCAGACATCTGTGTCAATGAATGAGAATGACAGCTAGATGAGATTTATTTGCCTTGGAGTTAGGGCTGGAGGTGGAGGAGTGTCAAATACGCACTCTGAACCATGAAAATATATTGAGGTGTGAACATCAATAATTGGTACACAGAGTAGAAAGTGGTAAATGCTTCGATAGGATAGACTTTGGAGAAAGTGCTACGAATGTTGGGGAAAGAGTTCCACAATTATCATTGTGGTACCGCAAATGCCACCATTTTACTTCTGCAGAAACGCAGATTCAAATGGCCTTCATTGACGTACCTACCATGTGCCAAGGTACTGCTCTAGGCGAGTTTTTCAAGCATCCCATTTTAACCTAACACAAAAAAATACTCAACAGCTGTGGAGGAAGTACTGTTATTTACCGAGTAATACTATTTGCAGAGGAGGAAACAAATGCCATAGGAGTTTAATATCTGCCCAAGCCCACAGTTATAGTTAAGTTTGTCTGGCATTTTTTTTTCCTTGCTTGTGACCTTTTTTAATCATCTGTGCATGGAGAGCTCTCCACGCAGTCCGGATTTAGCAGGGGAACTTTTATAATTCCTGATCTGACCAATATGTGTCCAATATTAATGCACCAGCTGCCCTGAATTTGAATTCAGCCTCTCTGCCTCTGCCTTTTACTCATTACATCACCTTGGACAAATTACTTAATTCCCTGTTTCCTCATCTTCAAAATGAGGATAATAACAACTAGCTAGGAATGTTAATTCACGGAGGAAAGGTAACTGCTTTAAAGATCCTAGCACATAATAGCAATTGATAGTTATTATTAATAACTATGTTCTCAGCTCAATTTCCTCAAAATTAGCAACAAAATTAGAGATAAACTCAAAACTTAAGTCTTTATATGCTGTCCCAGAAACAGACCCCCTTCACTGCTTCTAAGATTTATGCACTGAGGGTAAACTGAGTGTTTCCTGTGCACAAGACACTATCCAGGGGCTGTGGAAGGCATTACGATTAAGCAGACAGATTCTGCACTGAAAGTCCTTATAGTCTAGCAGACAAGGTGAAGAGTGAACATCAATGATTGGTTCACATAGGAGAAAGGGGTAAATGCTTCACTAGGATAGATTTCTTTTTTTTTAAATTTTTTTTAACGTTTATTTATTTTTGAGACAGAGAGAGAGCATGAATGGGGGGAGGGTCAGAGAGAGAGGGAGACACAGAATCGGAAGCAGGCTCCGAGCTGTCAGCACAGAGCCCGACGCGGGGGTCAAACTCGTGAACCACGAGATCATGACCTGAGCCGAAGTCGGACACTTAACCGACTTAGCCACCCAAGCACTCAATAAGATAGATTTCAAAGAAAGCCTTTTAAATGTTGAGGAAAGGTTAATTTCAACTAATAAAGGTCACAAGGTAGTAATAGTAACAACCCTTCCTTTTATATGAGCTTTTATCTGGGACGAAAATCTCACTCCATCCTCCCTCTCAGCCGTTAAATTGGGCAACTTTACCTTACTGGATCCTAAACAGACCACTTAGCCCTCCTCTCACTACTGATTCTCCTTAGCCATCAAGCACACATATTCCAATCGCATGGGGTATAAAACACTGACAACCTTTTCTTCTCCCCCTAAAGAAAGAAATAGCATCCTTAGAATCTACACGTGTGCATGTCCTGAGGGTAGAAATCAGCTGCAGTTTGTTCTTGCCTCTCCTAAAGTCTCTTTTTGTTAGTGGCAGTGCTGAGATTGATTCCGTGTCTCCTGACTCTCAGTTCTGCCTTCTCTTTACTGCAGCGTATCCTCTCCTCTGCGATGGCAGGTCGCTGACAGCTTGCTCATCCCTGGATAAGTGGGTTAAAAACTGCAGCCTGGATGTAAATTAAAAAATACATATATTAATTAATTTAAAAACAAAAACAAAAAACAAAACCCTGCAGCCTGGAGATCCGGGGACTGCACATTTGAATGGATGTATTCTAACCAGAAGTAGAGGGATGAAGATGTCAAATTCTTCTCAGAACTTAAATGTAAAAGAAGACAACATCCAAAGAGGTTTCTCATTTAGAAAGGTCTCCCAACGGGACTGCCACTTGCTCCCAAGGAAAGCTTGTACCTGGGGTGTGAAGGAAAGAAGCCTCATTTGGATGGACAAGATAATGAGTGTAGGATGATGGTAGCGTTCCATTACTTGCTTCTTTCCATGGCCCCATTTTACCTAATTTGCCCAGATCTTTTGGGTGAAGTTTCTTGTTAAAGGTAGGAATTTTCCTATTGTGTTCTCTTTTTCATTCCGATTTCTTTCCAGTCATCTTTCTCTCTCTGCTTCTTATTCTTTGATCATTCTCTGTCCCTCTCTCTCTCTTTTATGCTTCTTTCACTTCCCCGTTCTCTCTTTATATTTCTTCCTTTCTCTTTTTTCTTCTCCTTTTCTGCTTAATACAGTCCATCAATTCCTTTTTTCTTGTTTCACTATCTTGACATGTCCCTATCTCTTGATGTCTCTCTGCCTTTTTTCTTATCTCTCCCCCTTGAAACATGTCTTCTATACACAATACCCATAGTACAGGAGGAATTTGAGATAAAATGACCTTGATCCAAATACAAATCTTCTTGTCCAAAAAGCTAAACACAGAGTGTTTGGTATTTCATTTTTGTTTCCTGCTCCTCTTAAAGAGCCATTTCTATTTCCAAACGAAAAGACTGTTAATGATGTAGCAGGTTCACATTGTAGATGGATCCAATTATCTGCTGTTTGGGGTACAATGGCCTTTATGTCTACCAGCCCTGCACCAGGTGGTGAAAATAGCATGCTTACTTTATCCCTAAACATGAGGGTGTTTTCTACTAAAAAACAAACAAAACCTGCAAAATAGTTTTGAAACAAAGTATTTTATCTAAAAGATTACTTATCAGAGATTTAATGGAATTCTGTTTTCTTTTTCTTATTATTTAAGTTGGCACTTTTCTGTAATATTAGCTGTGGCATGTTTTCAACCTGCATTCTCTCTGTCCCCTACTATTAGACTTTGCCTTAAACTCATAATCCTGCCTGCTGATTTTCAGAATGTTCATTTTTCCATGGCAACAGAGATGCAAATGAAGAATTCTGGTGTTACTGTGGGGAAGAACTAGAGGAGAACTGAGTGTGACTCATCCAAAAATCTGTTATTCGAGAATAAATATCTGCAGCAGTAATAATAGAGGTCAGCACTCACAGAAGTCAATGAGTTGCACATGAGTTGTGGAGGGCAGGATTTTAGCCCTCAGTGAGTGCTGAAACATGTCAGTCAAGTAAATTGCCCTTACTTTCTGCTAGAAGTTCTGGATTTTTTTTCTTATAAAAAGGAAGCACTTCCTTTACAAGTTTTATGGGCTTTTTTTGACAGATTTGAACGTGTCACTGAACAGATCTATCTGTATGAAGTGCTTGCTTACTGAAGCACACACTTAAGATCTCTTCTCCTATGATTATTGGAGTTCTTGGCCATGTCTACCCACCATCTCACATCCCTGACTGGTAGAAATTTCCTCATGCTGCAGTGACCTAGACAAGAGGAGTAATTTTCTGCCCCTGTGCAGTCTGGCAAAGGTTACTATTCCAATTGCCACTAAGGATTTCTTTCACTGAGAGATGTTTAGAATTCTTGTTGGAAGGTCCTGGGGTGGGCAGAAAGTGAGGGGAGTATGTAGGCATTCACCCCTACAGATTAGTTAGTTGCACATTTGTTCTTGGACAGCTGGAGGCTGATGGATCTTAGGAGAAAAAGAAGCCATCATAAACATGCTTTCCTGTAGTGTTTTGTCTCAGGACTTTCTTCTCTTGCCCAAGGCACTGTTATTCCATCATCAGCCATGCTGCTTCAGCTGCAGAAGGCAGATATAGATCTGATACACCCAGGGTACCCAAATGTATGAAGGAAATGGATGAAAGACCAGAGAACACCCTCCCATCACCTCTGCTCCAGCATCACAAACGTAACATGACCTGTTACATGCATATAGGCTAACAGTTGTGGAATTATACTTAATGGAATAGGATCTTCAAAGAGACAGATTTTTAAAGAATATTTCTACAGAATTTCTAGATTCAAATGATAAAGCTGTGGCTATTCTATTATTATTAGACACTGAATCCAATCCTTTATTAAAAAAACATTTCCACAGCAACACAGACACAAAATAGGTTTCTTAAATAGATATTATAACTTGATTCAGATAATATAGAACTTCTATTAGAACCATTTTAAAATTATAATGGTTGTACAGATATTTTTCTCAAAGCATTAATATTAACATTAATATTAACATTTTTAGGGAAAGAAACTCATTTTATAAAAGAATACATTTTATATCTTTCTATTAGACGTGAGAGACAACAGACTTGTATCTACATAAGTAAAATTAGATCAGTTAGTAATTATTAATTAGAGTTATTTCTCCAAATCTCCAATTTTTTCACAGCAGTGGGGGTTCTTGTTTTGTTTTTATAAAATTAGCATATCATTAGCTAAAGTCTTTAATAACCTCTAATGCCAGAGTAATTTTCTTGTTCTTCAAGGACAGTGAATCAGAATATATTTTAACATTCCACAACACTCTTAGCATGTTTCCAAAAGGAGAAATATTCTTCACGTATCAAAAAAATTTTTAATTTAAAATTTAATTAAGCAAAAGCATAGATTAATTGTGTTTCTGCTGATGTAAAGAACTCTTTATTGAATGTTCCAGCTGATCAATCACTGGCTTAGTTCATAAGATAAATTCATCTATGAATGGTAACTGAAGACCCTGTGGTCTCAGTGGAGTGTGCCAGATTCTGTTGGCATTTGCTCTACTAAGCATAGGATTTTTTTCTTTTTTTCCCCTAAATAATGAAGTTTGGGGTGAAAGTTCTGAGACAGCATAAGCTCATGAAGAAGCAAAAATGTAATCTGATTAGCAGGATTTGTATCTATGCATGGTAAATTATAGAAGATCGTGGTGTTTCCATGACTAATTCCCAGAAAAGCTTGAGAGATGAAGACTTCGGTTGTTAAGGTGGGCACTCCTTTATCTCTAAGACAGCTTAGCCTGTCATCTACCACAACTTTCCAACTTCTGAATTCATAGGCCTGAAAAACATTAAAGTGCGTATTAACTAAACTTCAAACAGGTTTTTTTTTAGATGCCACCTGTAAATCCTTCTGGATTACCCACCTCCAGATATCATATTTTAGCCTGCTGTGACTTATTAAAGAAGGATTTAAATGTGATAGCCAGCAATGAATTGACAGAAATGGAACTTAGCAAACTAGTCACGTGATCATGTGGTTGCAAAGTCTCCGGGACCAGAATGTATGTAACTGTGCTTAACACCAATAGTTAGCAAATTATTATGAGACTTTTATTAATTTAAATATGATTCAAAATAAAAAAACCATTTTATATCTTCAACAAATATCTCAAGTGACATGAAAACATAGTTGTGGTAATTTTACCCTTAGGAATCCACTGAATTTCTCTCTTTAGAAAACTAAGATATTCAAAACAAAGCACTTGAAGATTTAACATTGATTCTGTCATATTCTCTTTTCAGAATACAATTAGCCTGAGGTTAAAGCTAAATATTATATCATTACATTTTTCAAAAAGAAAATGGAGACACTTAAATTCCATTGCTCACTATGACTTCAGTACTTCTTTCAAATTAGTCTCTATACCTCTCCAAATTTAATACTAAATGAAAATTTAAACTTCACTTAGCATTGAAAAGTCAAAGTAGCTGTATTTTGTTACTGAAAATAATATTTTAATGCTTATTATGATAGTCATTTTTAAAGTTTTCAATTCTTCGGGACTTTTACTCTTCAGCCATAGTATCTGTGTGTGCACAGTTCTTTTGTATTTCTTTTTAAATTGTGTTAACAAAGGAATTTGGAAGCTAATTCTCACAATAGCAAAATGAGTAACTAAATAAACTAGAAGATATAAATTAGAAGATATGTCTCTTTTCTATTTCTATGAATTTGCATTTTAAAAATACAGAGATAAATGACTGTATATTTTTAAATAAGAAATACAGAAGCCCTTAAATTCAGGTTAGAAAATGTGCTCTTTTAATTTTAATGTTTCCCCAATATATTCTGGAGAAGGACTGTTTTAAAGACTGTTTCCCCAAACTTCTAAGTTCAACCTTAGAAGGTTCTTGTGAAGATTGCTGAGGTGGTTACATGTAAAGTGCCTCAGTGCAGTTCCTGGTACCCAGTGCCCAACAGATTGTGGCCATGATTATTTTTATTAAATATTTTCATCAACATAAGAAGTGGATATGGAAATTGTGTGGTTAATTTGGTCAGTCTAGAACCCAAAAAACAAATGGAGCAACTGAGCACACATCTCAATTGTTAATGTCTACACGAGTCTACCAAAACTCTCCAGATGTGATGACCATATTTGTTTCGAGTCAAAAATAAGAACACATGACTTGATTTCAGATCAAGAAAATAACCACAGATCATCACTTGAGCAGGGACTTCCAAAGGCCTTAGAGATGCATCACGTTCCTTTCTTTATTTAATCTTTTTGTCTGTGGCCAGAGGAGAGAAATCAGATGGTGGCTCAGGGCTCACATCAGCTTTCAGCCACCAAGATCGGGAAGGCAGATCCAGATCAAGGAGGCATGATCAGGCACCTCAGAAGCAGAGCCAGTCCTTGGCAAAATCATGAATCATGTTTTAGTGTGAACACCTTTCCATCTTTCTGGAGAGAGCCCCTCTTTCACTTCACACCACTTTTTGTGACTCATAGGCTTCCCCTCAAACCTTTTTTATTTACTCAAGAGATCTAATCACTGCTCTCCACAAGGTTCCCACTCCCAGATGAGGAAGAAGCATCCTGTGTGTAGACTCATCCCATTACTGCTCGCATTTCAAAATGTTCTGGAAACCTGTCAGTGCTCTATAGGAGTAACTTCATGGAGTTTCACAGGCTTTATTTGCAGCTCCTGGTAAATAGTACAGGTTAAGGTCTTTGTTGTGTGGACACTTGGGTGGCTCAGTCAGTTAAGCAGCTGACTCCTGATTTCAGCTCAGGTCGTGATCTCATGATTTGTGTCGTCATGCTGTCAGCAAGGAGCCTGCTTGGGATTCTCTCTCCCACTCTCTCTGCGCCCCGCCCCTCCTCTCTAAAGTAAATAAACACATGTTTAAAAAAATTTTTTATTGCTGTGAATTGCTTGCTAGTCTTCTCTTCATAGCTGGCACTCTGAAGACCTGTATGGAATGGGGAAAGAACTCTAGAACCCAGGCAGCACCATATGCTCCTATCCTTGTGAAACTGATAAGCTTCAAAAGGCACAGATGTACCTTTATTTACCCACGGAGACCTAGTACAAAGTCTGGAAAAAAAAAAGATACCAATTGGCATGAGTCTTCTAGATTATCCAAGAGAGCCTATGAGCCTATTTCTGGTTGAGAGTATGAAATATGGACTTCTGCATACTTGCCTTATCTTCCCTTTCCCTAGACCCCAGACTGCTCACAAAGTTACAGTGGAAGCACACACACATCAAAGACTTGCCAAGGGCTAAGACCACCCTGCCCAGCTCCAAGGGTTGCTGGGTTAGCCTTTTGTAAGAATAGTAAAAGGATATTAAAAATTGTCTTCCTCTTTCCTCTTCTTCTGGAGTGGTGAGATTTTAAAACTGAATGGTGCTTATGTTTTTAAGATTTAGTGGGGTCTGAAAAGAGTAGAAAGAACAATAAATAAGAAATGCCTGGGTGCATACTCAGACCTAGTAGGTTAGTATTTAGACTTGAGAAATCTAGGGGATACGTGAGGACTCTACATTGTTTTGTTCAGCTCGTTTGTGATGAAGGCAAGATCTGGGAACAGTACGTGCTAATAATGAATAAAGAGAACATTCGGTGACCAGAGCACCCCTCTATTGTATCTCTTAGTGTAACGGCCCTACCAAGACCGTACATACAGTGAGACCCCAACACAGGCACAGGGCCATAGGCACAGGGCCTGACAGGTAGTAGGCACTCAATACATATCTTCCCAGCAAATACATAAGGATACAGACAGAATGCAGTCTGTTCTCAATTCAGTTAGAAATCAAATGATTATTTTTTTCTATTATGAAGAAATTGATTCATCCTCTCTTGCCAAGCTAAGTGTGTAAACTGAATGGATTTTATTATAGTCCAAATGTATGTGGCTCCTATACATGGATGTCACTGACTATGAGAAATTTCAACTATAAGGATATTTTGTATTCCAGGATACTTTTCTTATTCTATTCTTCAAGTAAGATGGCCAAGAATAACTGTCCCCAAAGACGTTTACTTGTAACTTTTCATGACTATTAAATCGTTGTATGTCTTGCTGCCTCACCAAACCATAATCTTTCTCCTCTTTGAACCCCTCATTGTACCAAGCATAGAAATTTGCACATTCTAGGCCTTCAGTGAAAGTTGAATTAATATTCTTGTTAGAGATGTACAAGTGAATTTCTCTTAATTCAAATATATGCAAACTAGAGCTGCTTGCCAAATTCTAATTGGTAAATAATGCAAACAGGGCATGTGTTTGCTTTGCTTTCTTTGAATACTGCCTATATTTTTCAGACCCCTTCACACATTATAAAACAAAGCTTTAGCAAGAGGCAAATCAATTTGTTTTCACAGAGACTTCTTAAGAATGCCTTTGGGGGACATGAATGAATGATATAAAAAAGGCATCCGCTCCCCGTTATTTCTAGGTCATGAAAATATCATTCATTTCCAATTTTGTGTTTCCTGCATGGCCACCCAAAGGAAAGCAGCACTCTAACTTTGTATGCTCATTTCCGAAGGAGAGTGGTCTGTAGGAGGTGGGGAGACACAGTTGAATTCAGTCAGGTTAAATGTTATTGCTCTTTGCAAAGCTTGTACTAAACCTGCGAAGCAAGGAACAGAAATGGGGGCCATCTGATTTGCTACCACAGCTTAACAGTGAGTTTATCCAGACAAGAAGAGGAAACAAATGGTATGTCAAGGTAGATGATACACCATTACTATAGCGGACATGACCCCCATTTCAAACACCTGATTTAAATCTGATCAGCATTACTTCAGAGAGCTACTTCTGGGATCAGGTAGTCTGGGCTCTCTCTGAAAGTCCCCTAACCCTCTCTAATATTGTGGGCACACAGCCGGCCTTAAGTAGCCTGCATTTATAAATTTGACAGCCTATCCATATGTTGCCTTCAAAGGTGTTCCATTATTGCAACATAATGCCTTTACAGGGAAAAAAAGGAAATGATAATTTATCAATCATGAGAGCCAAGAAAATAAGCACAGCGCCTAGAACCTCAATTCAATCAGCAAAGGCCCATAGGAAATCAGCATCAGACCTAAAAGAACTGAACACTCATCTTTCTTTCTTCTTCTGAGTTTGTGAGGGTCTTTAGTATATTTCAGACAGGGAGTAGTGATATAGGCAGGTAGTAATTCTACATTTTTAACTGTGACACTTCTCTTTTTGATGATTTGTTAAATCCTTTATCCTTCCCTGTGACCGCAGCAGTTCTCTGTTTCTTTCTTACTGCAATCTTTAGCACTGATCATTATACATACTTTAGATCAGGCTGTGGAATAACAACACAAAGTTTATTGTTTCAGTGCTTGGCACCACAAAAAGAGTGTGTATCTTGTGTTTTCCAGTAGATCACTCCACCACACAGTGTAGACTTGTTCCTACAAGTAAATGCTTAATAAAATAGTTAGGTCAGATGAGAATATGTGTTTATTTGAGTAGACACATCATCACTCTGGAGGAAGACCAAGTTGACCACACTGGTACATCCCCTCTGGCTACTCCACTGCTTGTCTGTCAACATTTCTACCTTCATCTCCTACTACCCCCACCTAGATCACCATTTCTCAGACCCTCTGGAATTCTCTCTCTTTATAGATCCACTAAGCTCATTCTTATTTGAGGGACTTTCTGTTGCCTCTTCCTCCAACTCGTCACATGGCAGGTTCCCTTCTAATATTTACATCCAAGCTCATATATCACTTCCATGAATCTTATATCATCTATATTCCCCAACGCCTTCCTTGCACACTACTATGGGTTTTTACCTGTAACATCCCCTTGTTTGGTGTTCTTCATTTCACTTGTCACCATATAAATTTATTCTATGTATTTTATTTGTTACTCTGTGTATTTCTCTCTTCTCCACTGTGAGAGATCTATGAGATTAAAGGCCTTGTCTCTATCCCCTCCTGTTGTAACTCCAGCACCTTGAGGAGTGCCTGGCACATAGTAAGTATACAACAAATATTTGTTGAATAAATTAATGTGTCCTTCAAAGTGTATTATAGAAAGGATTAATAAACATGACTGGTGTCAGCAAAGGTGAAAGTGGGAGAACCACTGCATATTTTCCCTGATGACCAAATTTTCTGAAGGCCCTGAAATGCCATAGAGTTTAAAAGCTGAAAAGAGCTTGAGGCCCAAGAAAATTAGATATTCAGTGTCTTGGCTAATAATTGGCAGAGCTGAAACTAAGTCCAAAGTCTTTGTGTATTGCTTTCCTTCTCCCTTCCAACCCCTGCCTTGAGGCTCTAAACTATGCTTTCCTACTCACTTTATTACAAATTGCATTTTTAAATATAGAAAAGTTTATTCGTTTTCCATAGCTGCTATATACCAAGTTACCTCAAAGGTAGTGGATTAAAACAATGTAGTTATTACATTATAATTACATGTGTCAAGTCACACACAGGTCTCCCTAGGCTGAAATTAAAGTGTTAGGAGGACAGTATTCGTTTTTGGAGACTCTAACAGGTGATCATTTCCTTGCCTTTTCTGGCTTGTAGAAGCTAGCCATGTTCCTTGGATCATGGCCCTTCCTTCATTCCATCTCTCAAGGCAGCAACGCATGGTCACATCCTTCTCACACAATAACACTCTGACCTTCTGGTCTGCCTCCCTCTTCCACATTTAAGAACCTTGCAATTACACTGAGCCACACTGCATAATCCAGGATAATGTCCTTATTTGAAGGTCAGCTAATTAACCATCTTAATTCCATTTGCAACCTTCCCCTATGTAAGGTAGAACATTCACAAATTCTGGGGAATAGGCTATGGACATCTTTGGGGGGCATTATTCATCTTATAAGAAGCAATATGAAAAATGTTTTGAAAAGTCTCTCTCTTCCAAAGTAACTATGGTTTACATTGGAGTGTGTGGTACCATTTGAGTTGTAGGCAATTTTTGGTGCTGATAAATTCTGCTGAAGCAGTTGCCCAGATCCATAGTTCATTTTTCTGTTAAAATATACTTTATCAAAAGTTAAAAATAAAACTCTCATATAAGTTTAAAATAAACACATGTCAAAGATTTTATTCACTTATCATCTAATAATAGAACCATGATTATGAGACTGGTTCAAAGGAGTATATGAGGAACTAAGATGTATATAATCAATCAAAGAAATGCTAAATGATTTTGCTAATGTTAAGAAACATATATGACCATAAAATTATAACCTTTGGATTTATTCTTTTCTATCAAATAGAAATCTACTAGTTAAGATGTCATTTACAATGCCTGCACTGTCATCAAACATCTAGGTTCATTCTCTTAGATAATTTTTTGATTCCTGGGTGTGCCTATTAAAATAATGACACTGGAAAGGATTACAGTCACTCTGCTCTACTCCTAAATCTTGGATAATTTTTCTTAACTAAAATAAATAAAATTCTAAAAGGACTATTGAGTTAAAAGTTATGCATAATTTCAAAGTTACAATTTACCTTTGAAAACTACTACATTTGCAGGTGATGATTCATGGTGTTTGTCTCCCTTAGATTTAAATTTAGGAATGAATGGGGTGCCTGGGTGGCTCAGTCAGTTAAGTGTCTGACCTCAGCTCAGGTCATGATCTCACGGTTTGTGTGTTTGAGCCCTGTGTCGGGCTCTGTGCTGACAGGTCAGAGCCTGGAACCTGCTTCGGATTCTGTGTCTCCATCTCTCTGTCCCTTCCCCTTTCATGCTCCTGCTCTCTCTCAAAACTAAATAAACATATATATATACATATATATATATAGTATATATATGTATATAAATAATATATGTGTATATATAATGTATATAAATAATGTATATTTATATTTATAATGTACACAAATTACATATATATATATATATATATAAATGAAGCACCGGCTTTGTGATGCTATTTTACCATAACTAATTTACAATTATTTGTCTTAAAGGGATTTTTAAAGGATTAGCAAGTTAATATATATAAAATATTTTAGCACTTTAACAATAAATCATTTAAGACAATGTTACTCATTACTTGGAAGATTTTGACCTACTCTAGAGGGTTTTTTTGATGTTACTATAGTTTATTAGATAGCTTTTGTCTTTTAGAATATTTGTGATTTGTTTTAATGGATGCAAATCATAATCCACATTATCAGAGATGAGATTTTGCAGTGCCTATTATGTCCTCAGAATTTAAACATACCCACTATTTTCATCGTTTCCTCAAAATCATTATTTTCGCCACATTCTGAGTTTCTGAATTATGTAATTATTTACCTGGATTTGCATTAGCTATTCTGAAATGCTTAGTAAATTGCTGTGAAACTATCTTATAAAAACAGACTGCCATTAGTGACTTCTTAGCTTTCTTTGCCAGGCAGCCACAGTGGTCCCTATTAAAAGTATTAATAAGTTCTTAACATTGTTATGGGCATACATTTTAGTGTTATTTTCTGAGATAAACCTAGGTGCCCTTTTGTTGATCCAAGATGGCAGATTCCAAGACATTCAGTTATTGAGTTTTTATAAAGCTTTCTATTTTCATTTTGTTTTGTTTCAAGCATAGCAATAGCATAGTATACAGTTCGAATTAGTCTTAGCTCTATACAGTATAGAAAACCCAAAATAATAGTAGCTTATAAAATAGGTGATTATTTGTTTCTCAAGTGAAAGAAATTCACAGATGATAAGTAGAATGGATCTGTGGTTACTAGGGACCCAAGATTCTATCATTGTAGCCTGGGTTCCTTGAAAGTCATCTTATAGTCCAAGATGGCAACTTCTTAGAAAATGCACCAAAGTCTCACACTTAAATGTTATTGTCTAAAAGTTACCTGGAAAATGTAGTTTTTGGACTAGATGCCTTGTTGCTGAGAATAAAATCAGGAAAAGATAAAAATGATTATTCGGTAGCAATGAGCAGTTTCTGTCATGATTAATTAATTATTTATTAGAATCTGATGGAATTGACAGGGAGTTCAAATCAAAGTCAAGACTTCTGAATTTCAGGTCCACGTATTATTAATTAGGAGCTTTCTTTCTAAACTTTGAGTCACAAATCATCAACTGATTTAACAGTGACCATGTGTTGGTTTCTTCCAGTTCCCGAATTCAGTAATTTTACAATGCATTGCTATTTATATTTTCCTATTATGTAACATTTCTTTCTTGGTCTAAGAAACAAATTATGGTTGGATTTAACTATTATCTAATACAGGCTCCTGGTATGCTCAAGACACAAGATAAGAACTTTTTGGAGAAATATTTAAGCATACAGAGTGCGACATGCTGTCCCACTAATAAAAAATGTGACACTCCCAGAAGCTGTGGATAAGCTTCAAAGCAGAAATACCTATTTAAAATGATAGCTCCTGCCTATGATTGAGCCAAGGCACTGAATGCTTTCCTTCATCTGAAACTTTAAGGACTATTTGCATATAAGGAGTATAAATCTTAGCTAATCCAGCAGGAGGGAAAGTATTTATTTTGTACTGAGAAAATTTTGTTTCAGGCAGAGTGAAGATATTTGACTGATGATTGTCATCTTTTATATGCCTTGTAACTGTGATAGATGGTCTTGAGCTTCAGTGATTCATAATGGCATTTGGAAGCATGTAAAAAAAAGCAGCTAATTCAAATGAAGCAGTCAGTAAAACATCACAGCAAATGTAGGTCACACAAAACCATGGAAATCTAACAGAAGGGCAGTGTGTTGCCAATGAATATACTTGAGGGCGGTAAAAGAAAACTATTTCTACACTCATCACTGGCTCCAAATAAAATGGTGTTTTTATCTTTTCTACCGCAGCCTCCCAGCTTGACAACCTTCTTCCCTCCGTTCAGCTCATCCTTCCAAAGCCCCTCACCCCACAGAGCCAAATGGCTTTATGCTTACTTCCTCTTAACTAGTCAAATCTTCTTAATATCCTGAGGGGAAAAATGTGACCCAGAGGAGATTCAGGACAACCCCACGGGGTGAGTTTTTGGCAGTACAGAGATTAGAAATCCAATTTTAGTGGATTTCCAATCCAGTTTCAATTGCATTACTGTGTTTGTTAATAATTCCTGTTAAATTGTGCCCTGTTCAGGTTTGGGTATCTAGTTAGTAGGTGAGCTGAGACCAGAATCCAGACTCTTCCCACTAACTCTCTAATACTTCCCTCTATACATGCTGCTATCAGCCAATTGATCTGTATTCTCAGATTTTCTTTTAAATAGGCTTCATGGAGCAGGGGTCTCGGCAGCTCAGTCAATTAAGCATCCAACTCTTGGTTTCAGCTCAGGTCATGATCCCAGATTGAGCCCCACATTGAGCCCCACATTGGGCTCTGCACTGAGCTTGGAGCCTAGTTGAGGTTTTCTCTCTCTCTCTCTCTCTCTCTCTACCTCTTCCTCTCTCTCCTGCTTGCATGCTCTCTCCAAATAAATAAATAAATAGATAGATAAATTAAATTAAAATAACAAAAAATAAAATAAAGGCTTTGTAGAAACAATGAGAGAGATAAACAAAGGAGCATAGAGTCCCCCAGCAAAGCATCCATGAAATCACAACAAATGGTGACCCCCCCGTCCCAAGGATAAGCCAGTTCAGACTTTATGGACTGATTATTTCATTCATTCTTTCAAATATTTTTGAATACATACTGTGTCCTATGCATTATGAAAGGATCTGGGGATTTAAGGGGAAGAAAAATATTACGTTGGCCTTGAACAACTGGGTAGATGGAAGTGCCCCTTCCTGAATCGGAGAAGACTGTGAAGGGCAAGTGCGGGAGGAGAGCAAGGATGTACCAGAGTGCCTAATACTTTAGACTCTCAACCAGTGACAACTGCCTCCCTTGCCATGTTCCTCTTTGTATTGCAACATTTAAGAACTGAAGCCCCACGGGATAGTTTAGATATTAGGTTGTGATGCTAGGTCAGAAATCAGAATCTCTCATGTGCACTTGGTAGATACCACACATCCCTTTCCACTGCAAAATACCTTCCTCATTGACCGGTTGGGTCATTGGTGGTATTGCTTCTGCTATGACTTTGTCTACTGAAGGCCTTATTAAAATAGACATGTATGTAAGTTACTCAGAAATAGCATCTTAATGAGTTAGTCTCCGTATTAGTATCCTGTGCCTGCCATAAACTCTGTGTTAAAACAACAAAAATGACTCTCTCACAGTTCTAGATGTTAAAAGTCTGAATACAAGTTGTTGGTAAGGTCATGTTCTTCCCAGGGCCTCTAGATGAAGATGCTTCCATCCTTTTGCAGCTTCTGGTAGCCTTAGGTATTCCTCAGCTTGTAACAACATCACTCTGCCTCTGACATCTTATGGTGTTTTTTTTTTCATGTGTCTGCTTTTTATGAGGACCCCAGTCATATTGAATTTAGGGCCCCCCTAATAGGGTATGACCTCACATTAACTACTTACATCTGTAATGACCCTACTTCCAAATAATGTCACATTCTAAGATAATGGGGGTTAGGATTTCAACATCTCTTTTGGGGGGACATAATTCAAACCGTAACAGTTTCCAGTAACACACATTAAGTTGTTTACCAGGTTTGTCAGACCTCACCTAGCAGGAAACAAGAACCCTTAAAAAATGATAAACAACATGAATAAGTTCTCACAAAGTGAAAGTGGGGGTTAGGAGGGTATAGCAGCATCATGAAGGAGCAAAGAGTGAAGCCAGGATGCAAGGCCCAAGAGAGGTATAATAACAGCAACCCAGAATCCACGCATATAAGTATGTGAGGCATCGAGGTGGGGGTGGCTACAAGATTATGCCAGCTAAAGGAGTGAGGAGGGCTGAAAAAGACAAACTTTACCTACTTCATAAGTTTGCCTGGGCCAGAAGATAAATGAACTTTAGAAGCAGAGTTTTGCAATTTAAAGTAAATTAAGTCAATGAATAATTTCCACAGAAAATTGTCTTTGGCCCTCTCACAGCTCTTTTATGGCTTATACCATTTTTTTCATGGGAAAAATTAATGCTTTAGACGAGTTGAATCCATACCACTTAAGTTCCCTTTAAATAATCAAGCAAGGTTAAAATGAGAATATTCATGGTAATAGAATCTGCCACCGGGGGAATATAGCTTACCAAGAAAACTATGACTAATGCCATTCATTGACCACCCCTTACCTTCCCGAGAGTAATAAGGTAAAATTGCATTAGGGAGGATTTAAGACAGATAATAAAAATGCTCCCAGTACAGGTTTTTTTTTCCCCCCAGTATTGCTGCACCATCTCTCCTTGAGGGAGATTAAGGAATAGGAAGGAGATTATCAGAAATGGTTTAAGTACAATGCTGCCTTACTTCACTCAGAATTACAGATTTTTCTCAGTTTAACCAAAATCCTTCCTCCTTTTCTTTGCCTTTCAGCACAAACATAGAGTAACTTTTTCAGTAAACAGCACTATGTCTTTGAGAACCTTACTCTGTAATAGTATTGTAGCTAAGGTCCATGCTGTGGACCTCCTTCAAAACCAGACATCCTCATCCTTGGAAAACTCTTGATGGGAGCTAACATGACCCTTTAAAATAAGACCTCTCAGAGGAGAAGTGCATCAGAACAGCATAATTGAGGCATTGTTCAATGAGCCTTGTATCAGATAAGTAACCTACATTTCTCAAGCTTTATTTCCCCCCTTGGGCTACATTGTAATTGTAGTTTCTTGATTTTTGGCATTCTCCAAGTTTCCCACTCTGTTCAGGGATCCAACTGACAGTAGCCCATTTTCTATTGTTTGAGAGCATTTCATCAGTCCCCTCAAGTGCAAGGATTGCCTCTGGGCTGTTATTGCCATTTATCAACATTGGGATGATGCTCTAGTTCTGACAGAACAATCCTGGTTTATGTTCAGCTAGTGACTCATTCTGACCTAGAACATTTTCTGCCATATTTGTTCACACACAGTCTTCCCTCTTTAAAGCAAGTATGGAATGTCCAGGTTTATTTCAGGCAACTTGTCAAGATATCCAAAAAATGGTTCCATATTTTCTAAAATGCTAGAAAATGCTATTTTATTAGTGAGGGTCCCCCAGAGAAACAAAGACAACAGGGGAGATCATATATATGGTTGGCTCATGCAATTATGGAGGCTGAGAAGCCCTAAAATCTGCAAACTGCAAACTGGAGACCCAGAAAAGCTAACATCCAGTCCAAAAGCCAGCAGGATCAAGACCCAAAAAGAACCGATGTCTCTTTCCAAGACCAATGACCAGGAGACAACAACAACCTCAGCTTAACAATCAAGCCTTGTTACTCAGCCTTTTTGTTTTAGTCTGGTCTTTAGTTGATTGGATAAATATCACCCTCATTAGGGACAACAATCTGCTGTACTCAGCGTATGATTCAAATGTTAGTATTGTCCAGAAAACCCTCAAAGACACTTCTAAAATAGTGTTTGGCCAAATGTCTGGGCACCCCATGGCTCAGTCAAGTTGACACATATAATTAACCATCACTGCTGTCAATAGTACCAGCTACTGCTATTATACAGTTTGTCTGGGAGACCACTCTGGAAGGTGAATCAGGGACCCACAGGTAAGATGCTCTGTGAAGGAGAGTAGAAATGACAATGGTTTTCAAACCATATAGATTGGGTTTGGTTCATGCCTCTTCCACTCTTCAATTGGGAAACTTACATAACTTTCCACTCTTCCCCAGAATCTTTATCCATAAAATGGGGATTATTCAACCTAGTCCATAGAGTGGCTATGACAGTATGTCTCAAGGTAAGGTCCTCAGATCATCTACTACATAATCACATAATCATAGGAGTTGCTTGCTTAGGCAGTGTCTTTGACCCCATTCATGATGATTCTGAATAACTAAATCTAGAATGCAGTGCAGATCTCTGGTATTTTTGCAAACATCCCAGATGATGACCAAGTCTGCCAAGCCTAGAGAACCCACCTTTGTGGTATTTAAGTGTAACCCTCCCGCTACATAGTAGGAATACAACAAAACAGAGCAATCTTGTACAAGCTATTAGCTCCTTGAAAATAAGGACAAATTCTGTTCCACCTTGTATCCCCAATATGCAATGCCTTGGCACATAGTAAATGCTTAGTGTATGTTTGTTGATATGGATGGTTAGAAATCACTGGTCAGACTTGGAGGTGAAAACCAGGAGGGTCAAGGAACGTTTGGTTCAAGTGAAACAGCATAAAAGCAAGACATACCATCAGAAAGTAAGCAGGATTGTTGACTGCAGTTCAGTTTTTCCAGATGTCAGCATTATGGCAGAAGAGCAGCCAGCAAGTATCACACAAGTAGCAGCCATCTGGAAGACAGTGAAAGGAAGAAGGTAGAAGATAGAATGGATACTGTAGCAGGAAGGAACCAGGCAGAGAGATGATGCAGTACTCATTGGCAGTCAGGACTAAGGTGTCCGCAAAGTCTGATGGGCAAAACACCACAAGCTAGAGAGCAGAGATGTTGTCCATACAGTCTGAAGCAGAAAATTTGGGTGACTAACTGAGTCTGAGAATTTGTGAGGAGATTTCTGGTGAACAAATCATCAGAGGTATGTAGTTTCAGGGTACCAGATTAAACTGAAAGTAAAACATACCAAAAGAAAATAGAAACATCAGTAGTTCTATGATAAAATTAAACAAATTGGGCAGACCTATTCTGCCTATCAAAATTTTGGTTGTAAATCAGCGTGGCGGTCTTCTGAAGAAATGCACCTACTGAGACCCTCTTTTACATACTCTCCATCTCTGATGTAGACCTAGGAATACATAATTAATATCTTATAACTGGAGCTAAACGGTTGTAATTGGAATCATAACTAAGCAGTGACTAGAATATTCCAACGAAGTATTCTTTGACTACACATACACATACTTGAAGACAAATTTAGGCAAAGATAGCATTATTAAAAATAATAGTGAATTGACCATGTGAAAATGATCTCACAGATTTGAGAAATATCCCTGACATGTGTAAGTATAAAGTTTTATTCCTCTTTCATTTTACATTTGATTACCTCAGATATTATCCATAACGAAGTATGGATCTATTTTGCTAGTCTCAGCATAATACAGTTTTCTAGGACATCACTTTACATATGACCATGCTTTCTCAGTACTTAAGCTATAGCCTTCTATCTTACAATGCATATGAAATATTTAGACAGCAATCAGTCCAGCGATTCGGTGTATTAATTACTTGCTTTTTAGAAAGTTGCATGCCAGCAATCTACAAAGAAAATCACAAAATATTCTACGGCAATACAAACGTTTGTGTGTTTTTACAGATAAGTCCATTATATAGAGTCATTCATGGGGAATAAATGGCAAGCAAAAATAGGATTTATCAGGGTAGAGCCCTAAGGGTTGTAGAAAACACAGGAAAATCCAATTAGAACTGCGGGGAGTTGGTTCAATCTCTTAATCGGCACTGCAGCACAGCAGATTAATATTATTGCCTACTATTTAAACTTTATTACTCCATTTTTCTGTCTGTGGTCCTCTGCTTTGCCAGCCCACCTTGAAAAGATGGCAGGCAGAACCATATAATACTTTTTATGGCCTTGGCATCAGCACTGTTTTGTGGCTTGAAAGATAAGTACCATTCTGGAAATGATGAGGTGAGGAAGCAGGCGACACTTTAGCTTGTTTTATAAGCCAGAGTGTGGGACTGTTTGCCCTGCATTCTAATCACAAAAGCCATCAGCACCAGCACTTTGCCAGCTCCCACTGACTGACAGCAGAATTTACAAGAGTCATTTTTCTATAGAATTATCCTTGTAAAGTCAGAGGCAGCAAGAGACAGAGACTACTGCAAACACTCCCAATAGTTGGTGGTCTTGAGTTCCAATTACAAAACAAAGACACATGTACCAAATAACCTTGAGCAAATCACCCAAGTTCTTGGACTCAAACAATGCTTGAAGTTCATTAAAGTCAGATTTCTGGATAAGCAGTACTTATGTAAACATACATAAACATCTCCTTTTCTAAAATACTGGGTATTTTACTTTCCTTGGGCTCCCATAATAAATTACCACAAACTGGTGGTTTAACACACCAGAAATTTATTTTAAGTTCTGGAGGCTAGAAATTTAAAATCAAGTTGTTGCTAAGGCCATGTACTCTCTTAAGATTCTACGGAAGAACCAGCCTTGCCTCTTCTGATGACTCCCAGCAGTCTTTGGTGTCCCTTGGCTTACACCTGCCCCATTCCAGTCTCTGTCTCCATCATCACATGGCTTCTCCCCCGGCGTGCTTGTGTCTGAATGTCCCTCTCTTTTCTTTTATAGACGCTAGTCATTGGATTTCAGGCCCACCCTAATGTAGTATGACCTTATCTTCACTAATTATATCTGCAAAGATCATATTCCTAAATAAGTTCATATTCTGAGGTCCCAGGGGGACATAAATTTTGAGGAGACACTATTCAGCCCCCTTCATGAGGAGAATTAAATTTACAGCCCTAAATCTTTTGATATTTTGAGATGACTAGACATGAGTATTCAAATAATTTAAATCATAAGTCTTTCATTAATGGGCTATTGCATATACGTATTATACATGGACACAGTCTGCTTGATTTTATGGTATGTTAACTTATGCAGCATTTATTTTATTTGAAACCTCTTAGCTATAATAGAAGCAGATTTTATAATTCTTTCTTGAACTTTATTTTACAAATACTTCAACTAACAAAAGACTTCTAGGGTTAAGAGTTCATTCTTTTGCTCTATGTGGAGACTCAGTAGGTAAAAGTTAATCTCATTTAGAGTTTAGAAAACTTATAAACCAGAGCATTCTCCCCTCCCCAAATCAATGCATATACTACTGTATAAACAGATGTAATATGTGGCTTGCAAAGCAAATAACTTACTCTTTCACAATCAACATGGTTCTCTCTCACTTAATCATTTTTAGAATAAAAGGTTCCTAGGTTAGGTTTGGGGTCCATTTTGCATTGGCACAAGAACTCATTAGATTCAGCTCAGTCAATATATCTGGCCAAATAAGATTCCTGTTTGGGCAAGCATCGTTTTCTCTGGGTTTGCAATTCTCTTCCATTTTTCAGGTTCACAAGACACATGTAAATGTAATCTCCTTTTGCACACCACTGGCTCATTTCTTTCATCCATTTCTTCCCAGGTGTTGATTAGACCATCCTAGCTGCTGTTTGTATCTATTTTACCATATGGAGTTGTTGAATTGATATAAATGGAAGTGTTTATTTGAAAACACATCTTTTTTTCTCCCTTATACTTTTACTATTCTAAGGTTGTACTTTATTTTTTGAAGTGTACCACTAATTTTTTCACATTTTCAAAATCAATTCTCACATTTCATCTGATTTATTTTCTTAGATTCTTGCATGTTTTGTGCCACCAGAGAGGTGAGTAGCTGATCACAACTCCTTCGGGGTTTTATATATCTCTTCTGCAAATCTCTGAGAATACTTTCCCTTCTGCTAACAGGGTTCTCACATTGATCAGAGGAGAACTGACAACTTCACATTGTTCTTATCCCTCCCTCACATCACCTCCCACATCTCCTCCTACCCTTGGCTTCCTCACCAAATATGTGTTTTATCTATCTTAACTCTCCCTTTGTGCCAAATTAGTGTGCCTATTCTGCTTTTTATATTTATTGTTAATCTGGCCAATGTCGACTTGGTATTTGATGATAAGTTCCTACAGGGAAATCTGTGTAATTTTCAAATCTGTGTAATTTTCTTGGCACAAAACCTAAGAATCAGACGCAATTAGCTTCCTGATGAGCTGGGTCTTCTCTCTTAGCTTTCAGGACACTTGTTTGTATCTTTTCCTGTCTCCTTTTCCTCAGTCTCTGACTGTTGGTATTCTCCAGAGTTTCTTCTTTCTCACTTTTCCTTTACCCAATCTCACCCACTCACCTGCCTTCAACTAACCTGCCCACTGGCAACTCTCAAATTATTCTGCACAGCCAGATGTCTTTTGCTAACTTCTAAATATGTATCCTAAATTGAGAACAAGTACTTTGTTGACAACTGAATATCTCATGCGTACTTCTTTAAAAAATGTTTTTTAAACTATGGTGACTGCTGCCCACAGAAATAAACACGTTTGGCATCTTAAATCACAAAGTATACCCAAAGATACAAAAGGGACACCTGACTGGGTGCTCCCAATAACATGACCTTAATTTAACAAATCATCATTACCTCCCAAATTGTTCCTCCTTCTGTATTTTCTTTTCTGGTTAATGAGACCCCAATAGAGAAATCTGAAAGTTATTTTGGGTTCTCCTCCCTCATCTTTCTTGGCATCTTGGCCATGAAGTCAGAAGCATTCTACATCTAGACTGTCTCTCAAATTTACTCCCATCCTTCCATCCCACTGAACGGACGACTATTGCATGACAGTCCTGACACTCTGCTTGTGTCTTATTTGTCTCATGAACATTTAATCCATCTTCCATACTGCTGCAGAAATTATTTTCCTTCACCTTCTGTTTACCTTTCTCCTTCTATATAACAACTACTTCCTCGGTTATAGAGATGGGCAATAAATAATGCCTCTCCTGAGTTACTAACAATCCCGTGGAGGAAATAAAATTGTAAACTAATAATTACCACACCATATATAAAATGTTCTCCTAGAAGTTTGGGCAGTTTCAGCATCTCGAAAAGATCTGATGTGAGAATGCAAGGGAACAACCTAACATAATTTAAATTGGTGAACTTGGGGCGCCTGGGTGGCGCAGTCGGTTAAGCGTCCGACTTCAGCCAGGTCACGATCTCGCGGTCCGGGAGTTCGAGCCCCGCGTCAGGCTCTGGGCTGATGGCTCAGAGCCTGGAGCCTGTTTCCGATTCTGTGTCTCCCTCTCTCTCTGCCCCTCCCCCGTTCATGCTCTGTCTCTCTCTGTCCCAAAAATAAATAAACGTTGAAAAAAAAATTTTTTTTTTAAATAAATAAATAAATTGGTGAACTTGAAGACGTAAATCTATGTACTCGCTTGGCATCTGCCATCTCTACCTTTCCTTTTAGGAGGTGCATGAAGCTAACTGAGCTTTTTTACACTAGTCTTTTATCTTGGGAGGGCCACTGAACTACTTCTCCAGACCCCCCAGGCCCTTTAGGACATCAAAGAACATGCTCTGAACATCACACTGATGTAACCCAACACACTCTGTTTAGAGACAAGGAATCCAAGACCAAAATGAGACAATTGATAAGTATAAATCTAGAGAACTTTTCATGGGTTAAGTCAATCTGAGGCAGCCTGGGTTGCTTAGTTGGTTAACTGTCCCACTATTGACTTTGACTCGGGTCCTGATCTCACAGTTCATGAGTCTGTGCAGATCACACAGAGCCTGCTTGGGATTCTATCTCCCCCTCTCTTTCTGCTCTTCCCCTGCTTGCACTCTCTTTCTCTCAAAATAAATAAATATTTTTAAAAAAAGGAAGATCCAAACCTTCTAAGTAATAACTCATCATTTGGGGGGGGGGGGGTTCAGTACAGGCTCTTCCTTGTCCCTCCTGCCCCTTTCCTCTCTCCCAGAACAGAAAAGACAACTGTCCTATCTGTGTAGCCTGAGATGTCAGTTATAAAATAATCTTTTTACATCTCAAGACAAGAGTTTAGAACCTTGTTTGAAATCTTAATGAAAAATATGGCCTTTTTCTACAGATAAAAAAATGTCTAGAATTTTAAGGATTTTCAGATCCCAGTAAACACTTCCAGGGATCCCATGTAGAGAATCCCTACCCTAGGGATTAATGGGCATTCATTTTGTGTGGTAGATAAGGGGAAGAGAAATTCAACAATGAGCATCTGGTCCAACCATCTTGTAACATGGATAACCAAAGTGATATAACATGCCTTGTACTGTTGGTTTATCCCTGTACTATTAGATTAGCCTTGCAAACCATAAATACAAGCAAGGAGAAAAACAAAGCTTATAATTAGGACTATGAAGTGTTTTTACTTTTTTGGGTATTTAGAGTTGTTTGTATTTTGTATCATTACAGTTAAACTCTAGAGTAGCAAAGCATATTAAACAAGTCAAGGAGAAGATTTCTACAGCAGAACTATCAATATGAAATATAGCAAAAGAACAGAAGGATCTTATTTTATTAGAATTTGTGCAGATACGATCACAATTTTCCATACAGTTTTCTCCTTTATACTGAATGTCATGTTTCCTATGTGAAACAAAATTGAAACTCACTAATGGCCTCCAAGTCTTCATTATCCCCTGGATCATCAAAATATGTTCAAAGAGATGATTAAGAGACAGATGGCTGGAATTGTCTCAGCTATGAAGAAAGCATGGAAGTTCTTTATGAATACAACTAGAAAACGATTGTGGATGCCAAGAAAGTATATGGTTTCTAATTAAAAGCATATACTGAGTCATAGAAGGAGATGGGCCATTAGCTGCTCCCCTGGTTAGCTAGGTGTACCTGTGACCATCTATCTCTCATAGTATGAAGATCTAAACAGGTCATGATTTAAGAGGGATTTTCTCTAGAGTTGTTTTTGGTTGGTTTTTTTTTTCCTGTTTCACTTAGCATGATACTGAAGTGGTAATTTTAAATGCTAGTTTGTGTGAGATTTCTCTATTGCTGTAACATTAGGGTGCTATTAAAGACAATCTATGTATAAGATGCTTTTAGGCTCGTTTTTCTTTAACTCAAATTTTACTAAACTCATGATGCATTGAATTTTATTGTTACTTCCTCCACTTCTGAAGTATTTTATGACATAAGAACCAGGTGCTATATGTCTGTTACTCAATTAAAAAAGGTTATATACCATCCACTAAAATTTAAAACAACACTAAAATGAAGTGACTTGCTGAAATATTCCTTTGTGAATATTCCCCCTACTTCTTGGCTGCCTGATTATGGCTATTTTATCCAAATTGGGAGTTCAGAGAATTATTCACTTCAGGGGGTGATGACTTTTTCCATTTATCCTAGCTGCAAAGGAGCACATGTTTTAATGAAGTTAAAGACCTGATTATTTATTGCTGGTATATAAGAAATGAAAACAAGTAGAGATAGTATCCTTGACTATTTTATTTTATTTTATTTTATTTTTGAGAGAGAGAGAGAGAGTGCATGAGCAAGGGAGAGGAGGAGAAGGAGAAGAGAGAGAGAATCTAAAGCAGGCTCCACACCCAACCACAGAGCCTGACTCAGGGCTCATACCCGCAACCAGGAGAGCATGACCTGAGCCGAAATCAAGAGTCATATGCTCAACCAACTGGGCCACCCAGGCACCCCAGGATCCTGGACTTTTAGTCATTCAAATATTAAAAATAATTCTAGGCTTGGTCTAGTAAGGTTTATAGTAGACAAGTTGTTAAGAGTAATGAGGATTAATTTCATAGGCTTTACCTGAATTTATACATGGAAATGAACAATCCTTGTACTTACCTGCCAGGTTCACATAGACTTTATGTGAAAAGCATAAATCCATGTTTATTACCTTTACAAGTGGCTAATTGAACACTTAAGTAATTTTAAATACTATGGATTCATTACATTAATCAAATTCCTATGAAATGGTAAGACTAAAATATGGCCACCTGAGAGGAATATTCGCTTTTGCTACCTCCTGGGGAAAAACAACATTTTTACTACCATGTTCATTTTACAGATGAGGAAGCAAAAGCTCAGAGAAGTTAGTATAAAGTCACAAAGCTCACCAGAGTTACAGCAGGCATTTGACCACAAATCTGCTCTTGATTCCTCTAAGGATACAGTAATCATACCACTTAATATAATTATTTTATTTTTACTTTTAATGATTTCATAATTTATCAGTATAGTCATATTTTCAAAAGTATATTTTTGTAACAGAAAACAAGCCTTAGATTTCATCTAGTTAAACCCGTTTATTTCATAGATGAGAAAACTGTGACCACAACAGGTAAAGAAAATGTCTCAAAGATTAATAAATGTCTAGTGGCAAATGTGTCTGGTGTTGGGACCCAGATTTCAACAATCTGTCAAAATTGTTAATAATTGTTAATAAATATTTTTAATAAATTTATTAAATATTTATAAAATAGCATTATTAAGTTAATTTCAGTGGAATTATAGTTCAAGTACAGAGATGGAGAAAGAAATTAACATTAGCCTTATCTGATACATATTTGTCTTAGATATACCAAGTGTATTAAAAATATAATTTGGCTAGTTGCTTGGAAACTTGGCCACTGTATAAGCCCAAATAACAGAATCAAACCTGATATAATTCACACATTATATATACTTAAGTCATATTTGATGTATATTTGTACATATGCCTAGGAAAATTTCTATACCATATTTGTGGGGGGGAGTTTATTATTACCTTAGAATTATTGTGTTTATCTCTTTCTACTTCCTTACATTGAAATCATTTCTCAGTTGGCTTTCCCAAAGAGAATTCCTTAATTAATTATTTAGGTATTTATTAAGATAATTGATTCATGAAATTAAGATTACCTTTGTTCATTTGATTTTGGAGGAACACTACTGTAACAAATAAACAACCTTGTCATTTGCTACTTTTTTTCCAGTGAGTGCTCATGAAAGAAATTAAAATGATAGATCATCAGTGTATCTTCCCGTAAAGTCGGATGGAACAACTTTTGCAAATCAAATAGCATGCAGTTCCACATAACAGAATTTGGCTCAATTATGAGTCTAATCATGGTTCTATTAGCATAAATCATTTACCTTAACCCCCAAAGGCATGCATTTGCAGGATACTACTACATGATAGGGGCTACGGAAACAAAACTAGTGATGCCAATGTATTTTCTTCACTCTGCATATAAGGGGAAGGTGGACATTTCGAAAATATCTTTTAGAAAATAAGTGTGGCATAGATGCTATATAGTAACTATACAGTTGCATTTAATTCCACTGATATTACGTTCCTGCAAATAAAATTCCATTTGCCCTTTATCTACATTAGGTGAAAAAATTTCATTTCAAACTATAGCATGAAATATGCCCTTTCTTTTCACAGCTTTCTTCTGAATATGTCCTGTCTCCAGATAAGCATTTTTGTACAAATCTATTGATGGGATAATAACATGGTGTTTCTAGTCTACCAGGTTTCTGTGGGAACCAAGAAGTAGTACAAATATTCATTATGTAAGTAGACTATTATATCCAGACATTGGATAAAGCAGACATTGATGATTTCCTGGAGTGTCACATGGTAGAAATTAGGCTGTGATGTCATAAATTCACTGAAGATCATTGATTTCATCTATTTCCACATCACGTCAAGAGGTAGTGTGGTGTTGTGATCCAGTGTGCAGACTCTAGTCTCAGACTACCTGGATTTGATTCCTAGCCCTGCTGCTTATTAGCTGTGTGACCTTGAGCAAATTCTTTACCTCTCTCTGTGTTAATTTCCCCACAGTAAAATAGGTAGTTATAGTTCCTATCATATAGAAGTATTAAGAAAATTAAATGAGCTACCTGGGAGGCAAAAAATTAACTAGAAGGAACATGGGCTTTGGTGCCCATGTTTTAATTATGAATCTGCCATTTTATTACCGGTGAGATCTTGTACAAGTTTTCTAAAATTTGTGAGTCTCAGTTTCCTCATCTAAAAATAGGACTCAGATACCCATCAAGCCAGGCTTATAATACATACCCTTTTCCCTCACCACTTTTCTTCAAACTCTGTTTACAAACTTGAGACAAAATCAGATTTTGTAATGCCAAAATTAATAAAATTCAAATGATAAGTTTGTTTTAGTAACTTAATTTGAAGTATAATAGATTTTCTTTCAGGCCCTTTCCTTTAGCAGTCTCCTGCAAATGAATGTTTTAAAAAAAACCTAATAGATATATTTGTTTATAGAATTTGCCAAATATCTTTAAAATATTGTTGGAATTTTGGTGCATTAATTTAAGGAAGTGTTCGACTAGAAGAAATCAAAAGAATAGAATAAGCCTCCATTTTATTGTAATTATGATTATGTAATGTCACTTTTAAAAGGAGTTCTTAGGTCTGGTTTACATAAACCTGTTCCTGTTGCCATTTATTGCTTGCATACGGAGATCTGTCTACCCACTTCTGTCTGAACAGAATACGCGGGAGCCTCCAATTCTTGTGTGATACTAATTTCACAAGAAACATATTCATCTCAAATTCATAAATTAAAGGAAGTTCAGAAAAGTCCTTAAATTCCTTCTCATCAGAACATTTCCCCCCATTTCATTATAGTCTTCAGATACATTTTTCTAGAAGAGTTTCCTACAAGTGAAATCCTTACATGTTCATCAATGGCAACATAGTGAGATGCAAATAAGGTTCTCACTCCAATACATATTAAACACCCACTATGTGCACAGTGCCTTCCTGGTGCCTTATGAGGCCCTGTCATTGGGGAGGAAGTATAAAATTGAAAAAACACCACATTCAACTTCAAAAGATGCCTGAGAATTGAGATGAGTATTTTCCTGGGAAAATTTCAATCAAGGAGCTTAAATGTATTCGTGAACAACATGAGAAAATTTTAAGCCTCACTAAAAATCAAAGAAATACAAATTAAAAGAAAATGAGCTGCCATTTTCTCCCATGAAATTATCAAAGATGATTACAAAAACTATAATAACCAGTGCTAAGGGTAATATAATAACATAGATCCAGCATTCAATAGTATTAGTGTGTGAAGTGATATAAACTTTCTTGAAAGAAATTTCATAGTATATATCCACCTTAAAATATGAGTACAATTCTCCCCAGTAATTTCACTACTAAAAAGCTAAAGATGATCAGAATATGGAAAAAAATGATGTATGCCCAGAAGGCTTCACCTTGGCATTATTTGTTTTAGTGAAATATTGGCATCCATCTATATGTACAAATATAGAGAAATCATTAATAAGTTACAGTAGATTTATAAGACAAAGCATTATCTTGTTATTACATATTATACTTTGAGGTTACTTTAATGATATAGGGAATTATTTCTGATACAATTTTAAGTGAAAAAGCCACATGAAAGCTATACACACTATATACATAAATGTAAGAAATTCTCTTGATTAACAGGAGATACCCAGGTGAAGAAATTATGGGTGATAATTAATTTAATTTTTTATAGTTTTATTTTTTCTAATTCTTCAACAATGGCATGTACTGATATTATAGTCACTGAATGCCTTTTAAAACTATAGAAATCTGATTTAAATGACATTAGAAAACATAGCAAAGAATATTAAGATATTAGCATATTATTGGTTTATGAAAATTAATTTAAACTCTCATCCACATGGCAGGAAGTTGCTAATGAATCCAAAGAGAAAGAAACATAACCCTCTGCTTTCATTTATGTGTCAATTTGCTGTCCAGCAGTAACACCCAGAAGCACATCCGCCCCATTGCTAAAAGTTGTACTGCTCAAGCTCTAAAGAAGAGATTTGTGAAACTCTCTGACATCCCAATCACAGCACAGCTAGGTGAATGGAACGTCCTGCCCCTTTAGTTCTGTCCCTCCAGGAACTCAGTGAGAATCAGGGAATGTCCAAAGGAGGAGCAAACTAGAGCCACAGGCAGGGGCAGGACATTGAGAAATCACCTCAGTGGAAAGTTGGTTGTCACAATGAGTCCGGAAGCCTCTAAATGTTGGGTGGTTTTATGTCTGATACTCATAGCTGAAAAATTATGCACATCCGTCCTCTGCTTTCCAAAAAATAGGTTAAGTTAGGATTCAGCAGGGAAGTTCTTAAAAGTTGACCACTTGTACTTTGGACATTCTGAAATGTTTCTTTTTCTACCCCCAAATGATTTCTGTCAGTCTAGCACTAGTTCTTAAAAACTAATTTAAAAGATTACCTGGAATAGTCTTGGTTTACACCTCTTCTCTAGATATAATTGTTAGTAATGTCCACTTTCACTCTCAAAAATGTCCTGGTTTGGTGAAGGTGTAATCCCTGATATTACACAAATAAACCTCAAAAAGTAATAGATTGAACTGTTGTTATGTGCAAAAAACCATCTACTATTTTCCTTCTTATTAGGGCTTTAGTTTTAGTTGATATCATTCTACACTAAGAATAATCCAATAATCTTTAAAATAAATTTTTTCCCTCTAGCCTTATGCTTCCCCAATGTACTTTCCATGTTGCTGTCAAACTGATGGAAAATCCATGTAACCTCTTTTCTCCTGCATATTAAAGCCCTGCACTGAACTTTGGTGTAAGATTAGAAGATATATTTTCAGCATGACACGTATGATCCTTCATAATATGGCTCCTACCCAAAACAGAAAATACTCAATAAAAGCAAGCTTTTGTTATTATTATCCTCCGATAACCAACTATATCATTTCAAAGGCTTCCCTAGGTTTTTTGTGCCACCTCTGTTTTCTAGATTCTTTATTGCTATATTTTTCATACCATATTTTATTACAAGTTATGTTCCTCACTGACCTAAAAAGACTAGATCTTATTTGTATTCCCAGGGTGCCTGGGAGTAGGTGCTCAAAAGTATGTATTTATTCAAGTGGATTTTAACTTAAAAATTTTCTTTAATGTTTATTTATCTTTGAGAAAGAGAGACACAGAGCAGGAGTGGGGGAGGGACAGAGAGGGAGACACAGAATCTGAAGCAGGCTCCAGACTCCAAGCTGTCAGCACAGAGCCCGATGAGGGGCTCAAACTCAAAAACCGTGAGATCATGACGTGAACCGAAGGTGGACACTCAACCAACTGAGGCACCCAGGTGCCCCAAATAGAATTTAATTTTTGATTGATGTTTGTCACAGTCTTTCCAATGGGTCATCTTGCTGAGGAATGATTTATAAGGGGAAGTGGGAAAAATTAGGGCCTTCCGAGTCTAAGACATGGAGGACTAGCTCATGACAAACAGGAAGTGCTGAAGATAGACGTGAGGGAGCCTAAAAGGTCTGGACAAGTCTTCCATGGTTTTCCAAGCAGTGTGTCTGCAATGTTGAGGATTGCCGGCTGCCAACAGGACTGGTGTTGGAAGAGTGGTAAAATACGCAGACTTGCAAACACACTTACCAACAGTGCTTCTCTGCAAAGTAGTGCTTTCCCCAATCCAGGTGTCTCTGCACTCATGCTTCCCAATCTTGGGCTCTCATGCCTTCTTCCTATCATCCCAGAACCCAAACTGGGATGCCACGTTCAAGTTAAGTCGACCTGGCCGATGCTGACATGCTCCATACTTGACTCTTTTCTCACCTGTGAGGCTCCTGTTTATGGTGGCTACATGGAGAAATGGCATCATCTTTCTAAGTCTGGGTTAATCCTCTATAAAATCATGAAGTTGCACATTCCTTGTTTTTATGGCACAATGATACTGGAAAATTTAGATGAGTATCCTCTTGAGCCAAAGGAATGATTTACAAATTTGGAGATTTCAGCAGAGAGAACTTTGCACTGAAGATAGCATTTAGTGAATACCAACCTCTAAAGAGTAGTCACCATTACCACCCTAGCCATTTAATTCTTTAGTAATAATGCAAATTCAGTATTTATTATATTCAGTATTATATGTTAATATCTAGCTTATTTTGGTTGTTCCTGTGACATACTGACATACAGTTTCTTTTTCCTTTTATTCTTTATGTGGGCATTTAAACTTTAATTTTCTATAGTTTTTTTTTAGTAACCTACTTAAAGTTCCATATGAATAAAAAGAATATGGCATTTAACCCTTCCACACTAAATCACTCAGTTACGCTTTTAGCACCAAATTAATGTAAAATAAAATTGTGCAGTTTATAACTTCAATTTAAAAAAATATTTATATATATAAAATCTTCTCTTCCCCAAATTATCTTATATCTTGAATTTTAAAATAATTTTCCTTCACATTTCTTCTCTTTGGTGCATATTTTTATAACCCACCCTTATGGGCTTTGTAAAACAACAACAACAACAACAACAAAAATAAATTATTCCTCTCATTGTTCTAATGATGGCTAGGTTTGTTTGTTTCCTGTTTTGTTTTGTTTTAGTATTAACACATAATGAAATCAACATGTGGAGCCTTTGACCTGAATTTTTCCAACTGTGTCACTGACTTGGACTGAGAACTCAGATTTCATATGTTCTGAAGTTTAAGTATGCTTCCCCCAAATTCATTTAGAAATCTACTTATAAGAACATTTAGCCCAATAAGCATTGTCCCCTCTTTACCCCTTTTTGGAATATGGAAAATATGTAACCCCCAGTCCTTCTCCTGCCCTTTCCTTGAACTTTTTCTCTGGGCCAAAACCTCAGTCCTGGGGAGTGGTAATAATTAACTCGAGTGAGTCTGGTATAAGGAAAAGTGAACAATGGAGAGCACATACTTCTTAATATGGTTACTTGTTCACACTCGGGTATTCTTCTGTATCTGTGGGAGACAATGTGACTCTAACTCAGTGGTTTATCAAACCTTTTCAAATACATATCACCTAATTGTTCTTTTATCATTAAAAAAACCAAATTTTATTTACATTTATTTATTTTTGAGAGAATGAGGCAGAGCATGAGTGAAGGAGGGGCAGAGAGAGGAGACACAGAATCTGAAGCAGGCTCCAGGCTCTGAGCAAGCATTCAGCACAGAGCCCAATGCGGGGCTCGAACCCACAAACCATGAGGTCATGACCTGAGCCGAAGTCAGACACTTAACTGACTGAGCCACCCAGGCACCCCACCTAGTTGGCCTTTTATAATATCCTAGTCAGATGAATCATAAGGTCAGATTCCTAAACCCAGAAAAAAAAATAAGGAACCTGTTTTAATTAAAAATGGAAAATCCTCCTTAATAGGCTGATATTCTTTCTATCGATTTAAGTTCTTTGTGGGTACAAACAGGATATATGGTTGCTACTTACATGTTAAAAGTGTGGATTTGTTAACTTACCCTCTTTGTTATGGTCAGATAGCTTATGTGAAATTATAAAAGGCTTAATTCTAAACAGGATAGTGTTGTCTTAAACAGCAGAACTAAAGAATAGCCCAAATTTCCAGTAGGTTTGAGAAAAAATGACTCCAAAAAGCGAGTACTTAAAGTGAATTCTTCCAAAATCATCATCCCTCGTTCCCCTGACCCTTTTATTTCTATACCACTCTCCACCATCTGATATACAATGTATTTACTGGCTTATTTGTTTATTCCTGTCTTTCCCCACCTAAACATAAAATCCAAGAAGGCAGGAAGTATTTATTCTGTGTTGTTTACTGATGTATTTCTAATGCTTAGAAGAAATCTGGCTCATAAATATTGAGTGCTGGCCCTCAATAAATAGTAATAAATAAATGAGTGAATATGGCTAATATGCTTTTTGATATCTATAAAGGTTTGAGGTCTGTTGTCTAATCAATTTTGGTAAATATGACATAGGTGCTTGAAAAGAACTTGTATTCTCTATAGGGTGCTTGTGGTCCTATTTAGGCATGTTAATTCAACCTACAGTCCAAACAACATGCATTCATATCATGTAATTCAAATTCTCTGTACCCATATTTATTTTTATGTAATCTGTCAAATGCCCAGAGTTACATAAAGTCTTCTAAAATAACTTTGTGTTTCTACCAATGTTTCCCTTGTTTTTTGTTATATTTCTAAGAGGCTTATTTTACAAATTTTAATGTTATTCTTTTTGTCATGTAAAGATTCATGACAACTATTATCATTGCAGGTTATAATTCTGGTCCAAACAAAAAAAAAGTTCCTCTTTAGAAAAAAAAAATCAAGGGGCGCCTGGGTGGCTCAGTCGGTTGAGTGTCCGACTTGGGCTCAGGTCATGAACTCACGGTTTGTGAGTTCCAGCCCCGCATCGGGCTCTGTGCTGACAGCTCAGAGCCTGGAGCCTGCTTCTGTTCTGTGTCTCCCTCTCTCTCTGCCCCTAACCCACTTGCATTCTGTCTCTGTCTCTCTCAAAAATAAATAAACATTAAAAATTTTTTAAAAAAGAAAAAAAATCAAATTGTTTACTACTTTCTTTCTTGACTTTTACTTTGTCTAAATTTAATCCTGCCTTCGGTGCTTCCATTTAGTTTGTAGCACCTTGCAAATCTTGTTCACCCATTGATTTCTACATTTTTAAATGTATTGCTTGCAATCAGCATTTATTTGGAATTTGCATCCTAACCAGTCAGAAATTCTTCATCTTTTAAAAGTAGAATTTATCCCATTTGCATTTATTATGATTGCTACTCTCCTTGATCTTCCTTTTTTTAATTTTTTTTTTTTTTTAGAGAGAGAGAGAGAATGCATGAGTGGGGAGAGGGGGGGTAGCGAGAGAGAGAATCTTAAGCAGGTTCCATGCTCAGCACAGAGCCTGATGCAGGGCTTGATCCCTGACCCCAGGATCATGACCCGAGCAGAAATCAAGACCCAGACACTCATCCAACTGAGCCACCCAGGCACCCCACTTCTTGGCCCTCCTTATTCTAGTTTTCAATGTTTTCATTTGTTTTTTATCTTGCTTGTAATTTCTGGCTGTTATCTTTATTTTTTGTGTTTTTATTATATGGATTCTGGGGGTTTGCTTTCAGTTTCTCAATGAGTACAACTATTTTCAAACCTATAAAAATAAATACAAATACATATATACACTGTGCTTCTAACTCTAAGTTCATTAATTCATTCAATAGATATTTATTGAGCATCTACCATGTGCTAGGAAATGTTGTAGGCAGTTGAGGTATATCAGTAGCCAAAATACAAAAATTATGGAATTTGCAATCTAATGGGTTGCTTTTAAGAAATTATTAAAAAAAAGTGTTATATTACAGTTATTCGTTGGTAAAGTCAACAAGTAAATAAAATCCTTTCTGCTTTTCTAATTTAATGTTGGGAATTTCAAATACTTTATCTTCACCTCTATTTGCTGCCCTCCCAATTTAAAGACTTTGTTAATATATTCTATGTGCTTAGATCTAAACAGTTACAGTGATTTTTATTTATAGTTTTATTTTAGCAATGTGTTATGTTTTATTCATTTACCCACCCAAATTTATAATTACTTAGAATATTAATTATGTTTAACAATTTTAAATCACACTAGTCCTTTAGTGATATAACTTCCCTGTTTTTCAATTTCGAGTTTTAGTTCATCAGTCAGGTGAAATGCATCATTAAGTAATATTTGCAAAATGGACATAACTTGCTGAGCCAAGCATATCTGAAATTATCATTCCATTGTTTTTACATTAGTATACAATTTTAAGCCATAAGTTGATATCCTGCCCTGAACACTCAGTAGCACCTTTTCTATTGTCTCCGGGTATTTTATGTCTCAAAGTAGTTAGTTGCTAGTCAGACTTTTATTCCTTTGTGGACAGCCTTTCACCTGTGTAGTTGACAGTAGGATGTATTAATTATCCTTCTGATTCCAAAATTTTGTTCTACTACATGCCTATATGTTCATATCTTTTCATGCTAGATCATCAGAGTACTTAGTTGTTTTGTTTTGTTTTGTTTTTCAATCAAGTACAAGTATCCCTGTACTTGATTTTTTGCTTTGATAATTTGTACCTGCTAATTGACCACTTTGTAACTGCCCTGATGATGTCTTCCTCTGGAATTAATATCTATAACTCTAAGATTACATAGCCATTTTCTCAATATCTAATTTCTGTTCTTTCTTTGTTTTTGTATCTTTGTCCTTTTATTTTCTATTATAGGGGAGCTTCCTAAGTTTTTCTTTCTCCCTACAGATTCCATTTTCAAATCAAGCTTTATTTTATTCTTATGAATTCCTAATCCAGTTTTATAAACTATATATTTTTGTACCCTAGAGAGAATGCAAAATAGTACTGTCTATATTTGTTTTCCAATCTCTGTAATAAATAATTTTAGAGATGAAAACTCATCTTCAGTCATACAGATAATTCTCTTTCTCTCTTTCAATTTCTCCTTAATTTTCTTTACTTATCCTCAAATGAAATATCATCTATACTCAATAGTGTGGGTAGAAGGTTATGGCTCCAATCACTGACTACCCTGAGAGCTGCATAGATACCAATTTCATACCTATAGGTAAAAGGCAGAATAGTATGCTGCCTAAATCTGAGTACTTACATCTTTGCTTTTAGTGTGCATTAGTACTGTACTGATCTTGTATCTAGAACTTATATATTCAGGAGAAGGTCCTGATGGTAGGGGTTAAACCCTTGGATCCAACCATGCCTGATGCCAATTACTTTTTAGTTATTTCATCATATGCCCCAATAAATTCCTTTTATTGTTGTTGCTCTTTTTTGCTGGATTCATTTTTATTTTTTCCCCTTTTATAAAAGAATCCTGACTAATACAATAGTTATCAATATTCATGTATTTTAGCATGTCAGAAAGAGAGCCCGTAAAATTGTAGATACTAAAGCAGGGTTAAGGAGAGTGGACATCAACCAGGTAACCAGTCTTAGATCTAAGAAGGGCATTTTACCAGTTGAAAAGTTGACTGAGTAGAAGTAAGAACAAGTCAAAACTCATAATTTGACAAAATTCCTGTCTGGATACTATGTTCCAAGTGAAAACTAAAAAACCAGAAAACATTAAAAATACATCTTTCCCATTTTAAAATATTATCAAGCAAGAGAAAGATATCATCATACAAAAAGAAAAGCAGACCTCTGAAAATGATGTAGAAACCAGAATATAATTTTAGAAATTTGACATTTTCCTAGAATATATAATACATTACCTTTGAAACAGAGGTATAAATCAACTTGGAGAACACAGATTGAAATAAAAGGCAGCAGGCTGATATTAAAAAATGGGTGGTGAGATAAGGAAAGATATCAAGAGAATGAAATAATAATGGCAGATTTTAAATCCAAAATGATTGATGTCGATTCATTGATGTGGAGGTCATACTTTAAAAGCTTACTCATAATATAGGGAAAAAAAGGAAAACAGCATTGACATGAGGAGGGAGAAAAATAGGTATGATATTAAAAATATGGAAAGTTAACCTTAGAAGAGTTTTCTAAGAAAGATGTAAAATTGGAATAGAAGTATAATGAAATATATTATGGGAGAATTTTCTTGAGTTGATAAAAATGGCTCGAGTATCCAAACTGAAAAAGCTTTCAATGTAAGCAATGACTAAAAAAAGATACCCATATTTAGATAAATCCTAAAATATTTTTAATTACAAAGAATGAAAAACACGTACTCTCATTTTCCAGGCCACCCCCCTCCACCCCAAATAAAGTCCACAAAGAAAACAACAAAACTAACACACAATAGCATACCTATTGTGGAAAGGAAAAAAAAGGAAATCACACTGGCCTCAGCCCTCTCTGGAACGTCATTCCAGAAAATGACAGAGCAGCATCCATAGTTTTAGGCAAAAACATTGTGACCTGAGGATATTATTCTATTCTCAGACATTCAAAGGCTCACAATATACACCACACCTGCATTCATCTTGAAACAAAAGTAAGGATTCAAGCACAAGTCTGTAAGAGGACTAATGGCTCTTTTCATACCTTTGTTTGGCCCCAACTCAGGAATCCAGGTGGACTATGCCATGTCAAGGGAATTCTACAACCCAAGGGAGATACTGGGCTCTAACATTTTCCTCAGCTGTTTCCCTTCTGCCTCCACACTCCCATCAATTTCCAAAAGGTGTTTTTTGTGCCATGTCTTCCACGTTACAACTGAAATGGCCTGTCTCTCTCTCTCTCTTGTTAATGTTTATTTGCGGGGGGGCGGGGCAAAGAGAGAGGGAGACACAGAATTCAAAGCAGGCTCTAGGCTCTGAGCTGTCAGCACAGAGCCCAATGCAGGGCTCAAGACTTATGAGTCGTGAGACCATGACCTGAGCCAGTTGGACACTTAACCAACTGAGCCACTCAGGCACCCCAACAACTGAAATGGCCTCTCTTGACTTATTTGGTCACTACTTAAAATAGTAAGTGCTGTCCTAGTCTAATACTTGCTAACAACGACAAGCTTAGTTTTGACAGCTACACACCATCTTGAATGTTTTTTTTTAAAAAATCTTGAATAAAGCTTTTTTATCCTTTCTTTCCCTCCTAGAAAAGTGGAGGTGGATAAAGTTCAGTTTTAATCATTATAATTATTAGGAAATTTGATCATATCTTTCTATATCTTTTTAAAATTCTTATCTTATAACCTAAGTTGTTGTTTCCCTGTCTGTCTAGTAAGAACTGAGTACTTTATTTTTTCTCTAATTTATTTTTATTTTTGTTGTTTTACTTTTCAGGTTTTAAATATTCTTTAGTTTACTGCTTTTATGATTAAAAAAAAAAATAGATGATTAAAATTTCAGAAAGCTGTTCTCATACAGTAGAGAGAGAGAGATGCCCAATCAGATATTGTTGATCTTGGACTTTGGAGCCAGGGATCCTTGAAAACAATTTTCTAGCTATTGTTCAGGCATACACTTATCCACCAATAAAAAATTTCTTCGAACATTTTCTGGTATTTAACATACAAAAAAAAACAAAAAACAAAATCAACATAGCCTTTGTCTTGAAGGATTTTGTGTCTTTGGGGGATACAGGTACTAAAACAATAAACCTACCTGCATACACATTCTTGTCAATTGGGCATGTGCTAACACAGCACAGCAGCTCTGTTCCCCAAAGTAATCCTTTATCTCACAGTCGCAGAGTGGAATGTTTTTGAGAGGACTTTGGAATTAGAGCATCTGGGTTCAAATCCAAGCTCTACTACTTAACCAGTTGTGTGATTTTGAGCTGATGTTAATAAAACTGATCTGGGGCGCCTGGGTGGCTTAGTCGGTTAAGCACCGACTTCAGGTCAGGTCATGATCTCGCAGTTCATGGGTTTGAGCCCCGCGCCAGGCTCTGTGTTGACAGTTTGGAGCCTGGAGCCTGCTTCAGATTCTGTGTCTCCTTCTCTCTCTGCCCGTCCCCTGCTTATTCTGTTTCTGTTTCTCTCTCTCTCTCTCTCTCTCTCTCTCAAAAATAAAAAATAAAACATCAAAAGATAAACATTAAAAAATTTATTTAAAAAAATACTGATCTAATAGGATTCATTGGGATCAAATGAGTCAACATTTGTAAGTTGTTTAGATTGCTTGGTACATCACATGTGATCTACAGATTTTATTTCTTTAACATCTGTAGATCACATGTGATGTACCAAGCATCTAATCTAGCTCCATCAACTTCATGATCAGTTACAAATCCTCCAAGATGACTCCCAGCCGTGACTTCTTTGTCATTTCCAGCTTTTAATTTCTCTATGTGTTTTTTTATTATTTGAGGGAAGTTGAGAGAATGTATGTTGGGGCTAAATCATATGCCATTTTTAATCAAAAATCTTCCAAAGCTGAATAGGATATCTAAACAGGTCCAAGCTACTGGTGTATTTAAATATTCACTTACAAACATTTCTAATTTCTCAAAAAAAATTATTCCCTTTGCCTACTGTTTTGGTAACCCTTTTCTTCAAGAAAACCAGAGATCATATTTAAATTTGTCCTTCCAAACGTGTCTATCTTCCCAGATACAGGGCTTGCAGAATAACTGAATGTGACTTTTCAGGCTCACAGGTGGGCAGGCCAGGGACTCAGTCACTATGGCAATGACAGCTTTAACAGTGTCAGCAATATAAATAAACTGCTGCCACAAAGCAGGAATTCTAAACTAAACATAGAACCACATTTTAATGACTGTAGGTGCAGAAATTTTTACCTAATATTAAATTACCCAGGTCTTTCCTTTCTCAAAATCTCTTTAAAATTAACCTCTGTGACCCCTTTTCTACCCCAACAACTTTTTAAACCTTCCTAATATGTTCTTTAGAAGTCAGATTGGGTTGGTGGTTTTACAGGTGCTCACTAATTACAATTTATGTGATTCCTTCCTCTTAGTAAAAGAACTGTAGACTACTTGCTACAGACAGAAAAAGAAATGTCTCAGAAACATTTTAATGTTTATTTACTTATTTATTTATGTGATTTTGAGAGAGAGGGAGACAGAGCACGAATGGGGGAGGGCCAGAGAGAGGAAGACACAAAATCCGAAGCAGGCTTCAGGCTCTGAGGTGTCAGCCCAGAGGCCACTGTGGGGCTCAAATCCACAAACTGTGAGATCATGACCTAAGCCGAAGTCAGATGCTTAACCGACTGAGCCACCCAGGAGCCCCTCTGAGAAACATTTTAGAAATTATCCTGGTGTCCTATTTGAAAAGTACCCTGCAAAAATGACAATTGCTCTTACTACACACAGTCAATATATGCTAATCCATTTAGTCCTTATAACAACCCCCTGAGCTATCATCTCATTCTCCAGAGAATCCCATTTCACAGAAATCAAAATGTCCACCCAAAATTCACACCGCTAGTAAGTGGTAGAACTCACTTGAGGACACAGATTGTCTGACTTTATTAGGTCCAAGCTTTTGGATACTTCCATCATCACAGGAAAAGGGGAAAGATCAACTTGTTTCACTTGTGTGTAATTCTGCTCTTTTGTATCTAAGAGTAAGTTATTAAATAGACCATTTTCTTGCTTAATACAATAAATGTGAGTTTTCTTTATATTTCAGTTTGTTTTTCTTCAGATAATAACTGAAGAATAGAAAGGGATGGTTTCAATAAAGCTATTTTTACTTCTCTTCTTTACTTTACTGTTTCTTAGCCATGTCTGTAGACACTTAAGTACTGATTTGAGAACAGATAATCAAGGATAATCCTCCTGCTTAATTTGAGGAGAGTTTAACATATTACGCACAAAAATTTCTTCATGATGATCATCATCTACTAAGACTTAAAATTTTAGTTTGAGGAAAACAGTAATTAAGAATCTGGTTTCTTTTTACTACAAACACTACATTTTCACATTGTTGAAAGTTAGTTATGTATGTTCATTGAGGTGAAAACACAATACAGAACATTTGAATAACAATGTGATTCAAAAAATGTCTTCTTTGTGTTACTTTATTGAAGAAAATGTCCTTTAATGCTAAGTAAAACCAGAATTGAAATAAAAGAAAAATGTGTAAGCAAAATAATAGAAAAAAAAAAGGGAGACGATTAAAATTGATTATTACTGCAAAACACTTGTCGTTTAGGGAATTTTAAAAAGGAGAAGTCATAGATGTGTAAAACAGGTATATTGAGTCTTTTAAAAGGCAAATTTAGAGTGTTGCTAGTTTCTGACCAGATATGAGGACAAGAGGTGACAGAGAGACCCCCATTAAAATGCTTGGTGAGCACTCCAGAGGCCGCCTTTGAGTTAATCGGTTATTTTTCACAGACGACATCTAATCTATGAGTATAAATTACTTTGCACTCTTATTATTCCTTAATTGAAGTGCACCAATGTGAAATTGCCATAGATGTTGCAGGAATGATTCTCGCCTCAATTAACTTGGGTGGAATTGAAGCCCTTTTTTTCCCTGAACTGGGACTATTGTCTGACATCTTGTATTTATTTAAATTGTTGCTGGAAAATTAGAGGGACACTGTGTGTGACTAGGTGTTTTATAAGGATGTGCTGGAGCCAAAAGAGCATCTACACAATCTATTTCTATTTTAATCTCTACCCTCTGATGCAGCTGTTTTGTGTAACAGATGTGCAGCCAGCAGTAGCTTAATCTCCCCAGATTCCATTTGGGAAGTGTAGATTAATAGCACTCATTTTTTTTTCAAAGTGGCATTTAGAGTCTGTGATTTTTAATTCAAAAGGCAACTACCTCTGTTATTTTTTAAATGAATTCTCCTACATAGCTGCTGTTGTTTAATATATAAAACATGTTAAGCTTTCTGTCTGGTTTGTGGGGAAGGACAACACAAGTGAACTCAATACTAGGCATTCCACTCTACCAATTCTAAAAACAGCTGGAAGAACATATCACCAATAGCTGCTGAATATTAATAGGTAACTGATTTAAAACTATGGTCTTCTGTTTTATCATAACCAGTATCATTTGGAAAAATATTCTTGGTTTATTAGTTTTTACCTGGAATTAAAAACCATGAAGACAGGGGCGCCTGGGTGGCTCGATCGGTTAAGCGTCCGACTTTGGCTCAGGTCATGATCTCACGGTCCGTGAGTTCGAGCCCCGCGTTGGGCTCTGTGCTGACAGCTCAGAGCCAGGAGCCTGTTTCAGATTCTGTGTCTCCCTCTCTCTGACCCTCCCCTGTTCATGCTCTGTCTCTCTCTGTCTCAAAAATAAACGTTAAAAAAAAAATTAAAAAAAAAAAAACCATGAAGACAATACACCTGGCCTCTAAACACAACAGTAATTGAACAGATATAGATACAATTAACTGTACAAAACTATAAAGTTTTGATGAAATTGCTTCCCAGTTTTCCTCTTCACTAGTAAATACTATTTATATCAAGGATAATACCTCTAGGTGTTTTCCAAACTGTAAATTCTCTATAAGAACAAATTGATCAGTTTATGTTTTGATTACAATATCCTGCCCAATTACTTTTCACATTCTTAAACCTATAGCCAGCTCTGAACGTTGTCTCCAAGAGCCCCCAATTACATGAAAATATTACCCAATATGGTAACCTAATATGGTATCTGATATGGAGCCGAACTGGCATTTCTTGGAGACTAACATCAAACATGGTTCTCTAGCCTTGACAAAGTTGTGCCTATCATCAATTCAATGCAATGTACATTTATTGGGTGCACATTATTTGGCAAACCCTTACATACTTAAAGTCATTCATCAGATTATTTACCTAGTCCCAGAACAAATATTTTAGGACTGAGAATGGTAATGCTGGCCCTGGATAGCACTGGATACCTGTAGAGGATAGAAGAAAGCAGAATTATCTAAAAGAAATGCAGCAATGTCAAGATTCCCACCACACTCTTGTTTATCTATTTTGCCTAAGTCGTGTTTAATGAAAATGAAGTCATTGTTCTCTCAGTGTATTGATTGCTCTATATGTGATCTCCAAATCCATCTGGTTATCAGTGTAAAGCCAGCTCTACAAGCAGACAAAATTTTGTGGGAAAAACGGGCAGGGGTATACTTTAGAAAAAACTCACTGGGATGACCCTAGTTTCATTTTTAACAAGACCCTTTTCTGGATCCTAGAGGAAACACACTCAAGAATGAATGGGTGGTTAAGTTCCTTGCAGTGGTGAAAAATGGCTCTTGATAATCAGCAGATGTTCACACTGATGGACATGATCAGTAAGAACTAAAGGGAGCACAGTTAGTATACTGTAAGAAAGTGACTAGTAAATTGAGTTCATCCAACTCAAATGCCCATTGATTCTTAACCTAGTTATGTTATGGGTCAGATAGGTATATAGAAAATAATTCTTAAGAATCAATACCACAAAAGCCTATATTCAATTGGAATGTTTCCAATTCTGAAGACTGGTACATATTAAGCATTCTCTAAATTATTGTGAATCATACAGTAGAAAAGATTGCATATGTCTCTTTCTAATGCCAATAAAATGTATGGGTTGTCGTTATTTTTTTGGCATTAGAGATCAACATCGAAGGTGATGCTCTAGTCTTGACAGTACTGTGGCCATTTTAGTTCAAGTCTGTGTACAGGTATTAGGAGCCTATTCTGTGGTTAGCCCTAGGGATACACATCACTTGAAAACTGTAAAAATAATCCTTGACCTCAACAGGCTCACCACTCAGTGAATGTCTTCTTAACATGAGTTCTCCATCCTTATCTGGCAGAAGGTATATTCAATGTCTGAGAGAAAAACCCAACCTTTATTTCTCTGTTAAGGGTCTGTCTCTCAAAACCTTTACAGAGGGCCTTGTGACAGGTCTTTCTTGTCCTGGTTATCTCAGGACTCCACCTCTTACTCAGACTTCTCATCTAAATGATTTTATCAGTGCAGCTGAGAAGTCTCCCATCTTTTAACTGTACTTACAGTTATCTATAGCCCCTCAGCAGTAGACAGCTGTCAGCTAGACCAGCTTGCATTCATCATTCACCAATCAAGCAGCCCAGGTCGGAGAAGAGATAGAGAGCCTAAGCCAACAGTCCATTACCGCTATCTCAGGAAGTCACTAACAGCCATCCCAGCTGGAAACCTCCCTGGCTGTGAAAGACTAGCCTGTTCAGGTTTCATAGTGATGGCTACTGCTCTGCTTTGCTCCAATATCTAACCTCATCTGAATAAGGGCTGAGAGTGTCTGTAAAGCTGCCTGAAAATTTGCAGATGTGTGTAAATTATAGATTCTTGAAAAAAATAATAATCCACATGACATGCTTTTAGCTTGTGTCTGTACACAAGAAATAAGCAGACCAGGCATGACTAATTCATTCATATTGGCTGTGTTAGCGAGTGATGTGGATCACTGCACAATCAGTTCAGCTTCCAAACTGGTAGGTGCCAGACTTCCAGCTCCACCTTCAGATTTGCAAGTGGAGCTCAGCTAGATCATTAACAAGCAAGGGGTTGGCAGAGCCAAGACCCCATTTGGGGTTAGAAGAAAAGATACCCAAATTCAATTACACATTTTGCCATTCTATAAAATATGACCTACTGTGTGCCAGAGTCTGGGAGGGGATACAAAGATGAATTCTCTTTCTCTTCCCTCAATCTCCTTCAAATGTTTTTAGTCTAAAATGGAAAAAAGTCATGCACATAATTATTTATAAAGATTATCCACAATTGGGGTGCCTGGGTGGCTCAGTTGGATAAACATCTGACTCTTGATTTTGGCTCAGGTCATGGTCTCATGGTACCTGAGTTGGAGCCCCACATCCGGCTCTGTGCTGACAACAAGGAGCCTGCTTGGGATTCTCTCTCTCTCCCTCTCTGCCCCCTCCACCCCGTCAAAATAAATTTTAAAAAAAACAAAAAAAGGGATTATCCACAATAAATATGTATAGTCACCAATGCAGCAAGCATTAATTGAGTATTTATTATTTATTAGAAAGTATACTAGGAGCACTTACTGCATTATACAATAAAGAATTCTAATATAAAGATTGTATCTCACAGATAGTAGTTTGGGAGGTTAGAAACAAAAGTAGGCTCTATAATCCAATATACAATTTACAGTATACAATACATACAATGTACAATATAGAGTATTTTATACTACTTCTACACTGTCATTTTCCCCACCCTTGCTTCTCTGCCCCCTTAATTCCATGTCCAGGAGATTTGTAATGGTACTATATACAATTGAAAGTTTCAGATGAGAGTTGTAAGGAACCCTAAAGGAGATATAACAATTATGTTAGTGCCCATATCTTTGTCTCTTCATGTTATGGCCTTAGACTCTGAATAAAATAATGCACACCCAAAGTCTTATTTTCTACATGTTTTCCTTTAAAAGAATTGCATTTTGTTGAAATTTGGTTATTTATTTTTGAGAGAGAGAGAGAGAGCACATAAATGAGGGAGGAGCAGAGAGAGAAGGAGACAGAGAATTCAAAGCAGCTCCAGGCTCTGGCTCTGAGCTCGAACCCATGAACCATGGGATCATGACCTGAGCTGAAGTTGGACGCTTAATCAACTGAGCCACCCAGATGCCCCGTATTTTCTACATGTTAAAAATGTACCTATTGTAATACTGCCCTCCCCCCACATCCCATCTTTCATATTATGGCACTGCTCCATTTTGGAGAGCAATAAGTAAGAAATGCATTTCTTCCTTCATTGTCGTTAAAATGTGATTGTTCTATGCCTTTCCAAATTCAGTGCCTAGTGCTGTGCATGTCACATGTTCCAATAAATCTTCCAATGAACTAAACTATACATTCTGAATATAATTAGGACACTCTTTCCCCCACCCTACCCCCCTTAGAACCACATGGTCAGAAGTTATGAAAAATGGAGCACTTAGGGCAAAGATCCAATGCCCATTTCTTTAAGTTGCATGACCAGGGAACATGGCTCTTTCTGGAAAGAAGACTAGACAGTTCTGTCCCCAGGAACTCTGACAACCTGCTTTCTTTGAGATGAGTGCTCATATCAAGTGGAGCTAATTCACATTCCCTTTAAAATTAATGTAGAATTGAATGAGTACTTTATCCACTTACCTACTTTATGAAAAGTGAGTCCGATTCTACTTAAATGAGGACTAAAGAAACCACAAGTCATTAGCCTGGAAATACTTTTGATGAAAGACAAATTTTCTATTGAGTTATGTTTAAAATCAGAGTAGTTTTTCTCTCACTTTCCTTTTTTTTTGTCTAGCTATTTTTCTCTTCTCTGATTGTGCCTTTGTATTATAAGAAGGAGGCTGCTGTGTTTCATTGTCACAAATGGATCATGCATTTGTTCCAGTGTGTGACCTATGGAAAGGAGATTATATTATCAAGGAATAGAAGGAGGTTATGTAGGCTGGATGATTTGTTAAGGGGGGAAAAATGTTAAGTGTTCAGAATAGAGATGCTTAGAAGCCCAGGAAAAGTTTGTCTTTTATGTTGCTACAGCAGATGAATATTTTGCTTAAAAAAAGATCATACAGTAAAGACACACTTCATTATCAAAATATTAAGTGTATGCCATTCTTCAGAGCAAATCCTTAAGTCTTACTCTGTCATTAACTCACTAGATGACCTCAAACTCTTATCTGCTATTCAGAGTTATTATATAGGTTAAATGAAATGTGGCATGCAAAGTACTTAACTAAGTGCCTAGAGTGATGTGAGGTTCTCAGTAATTTGTAGTCATATTACATAGGACTAATCACCATTATTTTTAATTATTGTAGTAATAGAATAGGAATTATTAAAATCACACAATTAGTCCATATTCTGGAAGGATTTTGCATATATATACATATATATATATATACACAAGATTTTATATTTTTTTAATTTAAATTTTATTGTATTTGGCTTGGAATAAGGGGTTTATTTGTATTCAGGAAAAAAAGACGGTAAAGAAAAAAATGATCACTTGAGGAGTGAGAATCTGATGCAGAGAAACTTTAATACGGCAAAGGAGAGACAAGTTGAAGGACACTGGCATAACTGAAAGCCTGGAGGAAGACTCTGGAAAAGAAAGGAATAAAAGTATGCCTGGCTGAATCAAAGAGGCTGAAAGAAAGAGAGGGAGAAGGAGGTCATATTAGTGGAGCAGACTTGGTGGTAGGCCTCCAAGCTGAGTTTGAGAAGTTAACATTCCTTACTTCTGATCGTAAATAATTTAAGAACTATGGCCCAGCTCAGGGAGAGAAGCAGCTGTGACCTAGGATGTATAGATAATCAAATATTGATCACCCCTTCTACCCTCAGAGCCTTACTTGTTCCTGTGAGCAAGGTTTCTCTGGGCAGAATCCGACATGCTGTTTTAATAAGGAAAGGGCTTTTCTGTTTTTCCACTGAGTACAGTGTGATTATACTAGCCCATCTTAGTAGGAAATCAAGCTTTGCTCCATTGCCAAACTTAGAGTCGGCCTACCAAGTGTGCTTTTGTGGAATTTTTCATCTTAGATGCTAGCAAAATCCGCTAACTCCATTAAAAAAAAAAAAAAGGAAGCTATGTACAAAATAGAAAGCTGCTAATTGTAGAACTCTAAAATATTCACAGAAATGGCTACTAAAAAATGAAACCTTTTCGAATGACGTTCATTTAATGTTGGACCAATTTGCAGTGTACAACATATTACTCTTATTTTTTCTTTGTGAGAATGGTAGAATGGCCTTCTCTCTATGTCTAGGAAGAGTCTAAACCTGTACAAATACAATGCTGAACAACTGATGGAAGCTTGTGGCGGACCTCGAGCCAGGTGCCACTAACTCATAAGGCACCTTTGTGTAAATTAGATAAAAAGGTGCCCCTTGCAGCCTTGTGCCGTGATGATTTCCTCACCATGAAGTTGCTTACAGGCACCCCTACGACACCTGGTAAAGGCTGGTCAAATGCAGGCTACCAGCCAGCCTTTCCTCTTAGATATGTTCAAAAAAAAAAAAATCCTTAACATGCTGCATAATGATATTTCTTTTGGCATGGCTAACAGATGAAAAACCTAAAGAGCAAATTATTTCCTGTAGAATTTATTAACATTGCTTTTGTTATAATTAACTTTATTCAAAGAAATGGCAAATTAAACTACTATAAGTTGGCTCTGATCAACAAATATCCATCTCCATTATGCAATTTATCCATTTATGTAAGAGTTGGAGAGGAGTTCCACACAATGTAGACAAAAAGGAATTGGATTATTTTGCCTGAAGAGTAAAGATTTTCCTTGGATATCCTGCCAAAAGAACCTGCCAGATGTTTTCCATCTTCTCTGAGCACAGAACAAAAGGAAACTGGCTTAAGCTACATAGATATTTCGACTCTGAAAAGAATTTCCTAGCAAAGAGAATAATAAAATTAGTTTAGAAGAGAACTTTTTTTCCCCAAGGTAGATAGAACCTTAAAAGTAAGATTAAAGATTTTATTGCCTCACATTTTATTTTTCTATTTTTATTTAATTTTTTAATGTTTATTTACTTTTGAGAGAGAGAGAGAAAGAGAGAGAGTGAGTGGGGGAAGGGCAGAGAGAGAGGGAGACACAAAATCCGAAGCAGGCTCCAGGCCCTAAGCTCTCAGCACAGAGCCCAACACGGGGCTCAAACCCACAAACCCTGAGACCATGACCTGAGCCAAAGTCAGAATCTTAACCAACTGAGCCACTCAGGCACCCCTATTGCCTCACACTTTAAAATCCAGTTTTTACTTTACTTTGGAAATAAAAGGATAACTTGTAAATAAAAATTAGCATTTTTAACTGCAAGAAAAAGTAATAAAGGTATGTAGAATAGGAGGGCCTCACATAATCATTTTTTGTTGCAGGAGATCTAATTTTTGCATGGGACAATACCCTTGCTTGTCTAGATAGTTAAGGGTGGATGAAGGGTAGTCTGTAGAAAAGGTCAGGAGAGTAGAGAGCTTCATATACCAAACTTTTGTCATCATAGTTGATGGAAATAACTGATTACTAAATAAAAAACAAGAGGGGAACATATACAATACAATGCATTGAGTTAAGAAATCCAAAACAATGTCCTTACTTTGCAAGCACTGGGCTTAGAAGACAGGAAAACTGGGGTCCTAACCAGCTGTGTGACACCAGATAATTTATATTCACTCTCCAACCCTCAGTGTTCTCATCTCTAACATATGTGGTTGCGCTAGTTACTAAAGTTCCTTCCAGCCCTAATATTTTTGGTCAGGATTCCCTACATTCTTTACCTTTAAGACACCAGAGTTCTCAAATTTTGGTATGCTTCAAACTCACCTTGGAACTTGCTCAAAGTGCATATTCCACCCCCAGATTTTGGGCCCTTCTCTCAGACATTCTGGTTAAACAGGTAGAGTCCACAGAATCTTTTTCACACACTCTCTCTATGGTGAGATTGCAGGAAAATCAAGGAATACATTCAAGAAACATTCAAACGAAAACTAACTTTCTGAAGGACAGAGGACATGATGTATATTGGGTAAACTAGCAGAATGCCTGGAAAAGAGTAGGTCCCACCGAATGTGGATTTAATCAGCTGTTTTCATTAAAAGATTCATATTTGTGATATTAATTGATCTCCATGATTATCAAATTCTCTAAGAGAAAGAAGGGGTATTTCTAACAGAGGGAAAATTGTTTATATAAAGGTTCCTCGGTAGCCACAAAGTGATGTAGAAGTGCTTTGTAGGTCAGCAAATTAAAAAAAGAAAAATCATAGCTTCTCTTCAATATAGCACTTCTCCAATCCTCAATGTAAAGGAAAAAATTGAATTCTGCACTTGTATGCATTTTACTAAGTGCCATAATGACAGGATGCTCTTTTTATTCTGAAAAAGGAGTAACTCTTTCCATTAAAGTGCTAGAGAATCAAGCTGTCACTTCAACCCACAGCAGCTGTCTCTTGCACCACCTCTGCCACATGTCACCCTTCCTCTGTGGGGTTTGATTCTGCTACTGGATCCGGGGGAGTATGCCTCGCTGCACAGCTTGTAACATCAGTCTCCGTGCCTTCCAGTCTCCAATTCTTTCTCATTTCCCCTCATGTATATTAATACAGAGATTAGTTTCACTTTTTTCTTGAATAGCTAATCACTTGGCAGCCAACATCCCACTCTGGCATTGCAGGTCAAATCAGCTGAAAAGGACAGTGACTTCAAGCTGGAAAATATAATGCTTAGTGAAAACTGTACCCAGGACAGGACCTCAGACTTGTCACCCAGACATGAAAGATTTATTTTCAATTACAAATCCAAGCTTAATGTGAGGGCACCCTGGGCGAGATTCAGATCACTGCTTCTTCTAAATTGACCTTCTACTTGTTTCAATATTTCCTTCACTATTGAACAGCATTCCATGACCCTCTGAGCTGAAGATCCATATTAGCTACTGTAGGAATTGCTGGTCTAGGAAGACTTTTGAAAAATTCCTCCAACTGAAAGCCAAGTTACATGAGTAATTTTCTCCTTGGTGAGCTTTCACAGATTAACACAGCAATAGATTTGGGGCTTCAGACCATACTTCCGATGGATTGCAGGGGCTAATAGCCCTGTGTTACTTATGCTCAAGTACAAACCCAAAAGTTATTCCAATTTTCAAGATTAGGTGGATTTATTGTTAACATCTAAGTAACACCTATCATATATCCCTTTGGCGTTAGTAAATGAGATTGCACAAGGCTAGCTGCTGGTGCTGCTACATTGGTCCCTGGAATTGGTTTGCCTCAGGATATTTTGGGTCCCTTCTGGTGCCTTTATGTACATTCAGCAGCTGCTCTCAAAGGCATACCATATGGTCCTAATCTAGGGTTCACAAACTTGCCTTTTAAGAATCACTAATTGAAACTTCTTGGGAAAAGTTAGTTAAAAAAAAAAATAAATAAATAAATAACCTTTGTAATTTAAAATTTGGGAGAGTGAGAAATTTGGATTATCATTCAAGTTTTATCAGAGATCTGACTATTGGGAGGTAGTTGAGTGTAATCTTCATGTTGTAGCTTTCACTACTTTATATTGTAGATTTTCACTCCAGGTAACCCATATTACTATGTTCTTTCCATAATCTGTATACTTTGAGGCATTAAAATATTTGTAGCTAGGCTGAGTCATAGATTTGTTACTGCCATTGTTTTTGTTTGGTATGTAGTTGTGTGTTTGTGTGTGTGTGTGGTGGTATGTTAGTATTTTATATGTGGTGTTGGTGAAATTATTTAGTGTTGTTCCAACACTAGTTGGTAGTGGTTTCAACCTCGTTGTATGACACTTTTTCACAAATGAGATACCTTATACTCCAAAATTCAAGAATAAGCTTCAGTTTCTGCTTTTTTGTATTACTAAATATTTTTGTTATTTTTGTAAATGATTTTCATAATCTTAATTTACCTTTACTAAATTACTTTGGAAATTTAATTAATTTTGCAATTACTAAAAAAAATGTAATTGCTTTATATATGAAAAAGTATTCAGAAATTTTAACCAAATGGAAGTCCAACACCCCAAGAGTAGTTAGAGGTTTCTTGCAAAAATACTATTTTTATTGTTTCAAGGAGAAGTAACCATGTGCTCAAAGATGATAAGGACATGTCAAAATGACATAGGGGCCAGCTTGGAGGGAATGCTACTGGTCAAATAAGGAACAATTTAAGTATAAAAATAAATGATAAAAGATTCAAACTCCTAGAATAAAATAAAAGCCATGAGTCCATTACAATACAAATAAATGAATGAAAACAAAGTACAGAGAAGGGAAGGCCTTTTTCTTGCTGCCAATTCCAACTAACAATAAAATAAATGATGAAATTAATATTTGTTTCAGATAAGAATCATAAACAGATGCCAGTTGGTGGATGACAGTGTGATGAGAAGCAGGATATTTACATAGTATCAATATAATCTGCCTACCTTATATTTATTAACTGTGAAGGGAAAAAATGTAACTTTTAATAGTGAAAAAACATGGAAAATTACCACCTTAACCAAGTGGTCATGAGACAAATCAACATTGTGTGCCTGTTGTTTTGATGAACTGAGATAAACACACCGTTACTTCCATGGTCCTTCTGTCAAAAATTGATAACCTGAGGAAATATAATCAGGAAGAAACATCGGATAAATCTTAATTGAAGAACATTCTACATAATAACTGATCTGATCTGTATTCTTTAAAAAATTTCAAGGTTAAGAAAAACAAAGAAAGACCAATAAATTGTTCAAAATTAAGGAGATTAAGTAGAAAACTAAATTCAGCATGTGATTCTAGATTTGATGGTGTGAGGGGGAGTGAGAACTAGTGGTAGGAAGGAAGGAAGGAAGGAAAGAAGACGTTAATATGTGGGAAATCTGGGTGATGAATACATGGTAAATTTTTGTACTATTTTTTGAAATGTTTGGTAATATTGAAAGTTTTCAAAAATAAAAAAAATTAAATTGGTAAATCAGGGTAGCTTTTAGTAGAGAAGAATACAATGGAAGCAGCATTAAAGATTATCAAATTTTATTAGTCATACCTTAGGACAATATTATCTTCTCAAAAACTCCTACTATAGTAGAAACAAAATATATAAAACAATCTGGTTTGGTTAACATTCATATGAAATTAGTTAAATTGTCTTAAGTTAGTTAAGTTTATTCATTACCAGACATTTATTCATTACCCAGACCTTATCTCCTTCCTTTCTTTCACTTTTTTTTTTAATTAATTGTATGTTTCTCAGAGGTCAGCTAGTGTGGGATTGAAGAACACAGCATCCCTCCGTCTCTCTCAGGTCTCAGCTATGTGCAGTTGAATACTGTTGCCTGTTTTATCATAGTCAAAATTACTAAAAAAATCACTTATCTTTTTTTTCTGCTATTTTCTTCTACATAAAAAAATGTACTACTAAGTACATTTTAAGTACTAAGTCAGCAATTTTGCTGACTATTCTAAAATAATGAGTGATCAGCAAATCAAGATGCCATGTGTTCTATTTAGTCATCATCACAGTATTTTGGCTTATGAAACTGTTCTCATTACAATTCAACCCAATTATATGTTTGAGTTGAATTCGAAGGATGTATCTACAATACATCCAAACATGCTTTCTATGCTTAATAGGATTCCCTAAATGTGTTTATGTCACAACAAATATCCTTATGACCTGACTAGAATTGAGAGGGCAACATATGTATTGTCAGCTGTCTTGCCAACCATAGCCCGTAGGACAATTTTGAAACCTCTGTGACAGAAAACAGACTGGTGGTCGTCAGAGGGAAGTGGGGTTGGGAGTTGGGCAAAATGGGTGAAGGGGATCAAAATAAATAAGTAAAATATAGTTATAAAATATAAATAGGTCATATTGGGATATAATGTACAGCACAGGGAATATAGAAAATAATACTGTATTAGCTTTGTATAGTGGTGAGTGATAACTAGATTTACTGAACTGATTATTTTGTAATGTATACAGAAGTTGAATCACTATGTTGTATGCCTGAAACTAATATAATATTGTATGGCAATTATACTTCAATAAAATAAAAAATAAAATAAAATAAAAACTTCTGGTAAATTTAACCTTATTGTCTATATACATACATTTAACTTTTTTGTAATTGAAATTTGTTTTTCTTTTTTTAATTTTTTTGAATGTTTTTTATTTATTTTGAGAGAGAGAGAGAGATCTCAAACAGGGCAGGGGAAGAGAGGGAGAGGGGGAGAGAGAATCCCAAGCAGGCTCCGTGCTGTCAGCGCAGAGCCCAACACAGGGATCAATCCCACAAACCATGAGATCACAATCTGAGCCAAAATCAAGAATCTGACGCATAACTGACTCAGCTACCCAGGCACCCCAAATTTTTTTCTTTTTAATCCTTTTGAAGTTCATATTTTTTCAATCAAAATGGAAAAAAAATTAATTAAACAGGTGAAGATGAGGAAATGTCAAATTAGTTGATTAAAACCAAAACAGTTTTAACTAACATATATTAAGCCCTCCTGTGTGTCAAGACATTATCTTTTAATAATGATAACTCTGTAGGGTAGGTACTAATATTAATATTATCTGTTAGGAAACTGAGGCACAGAGGGGCTAACTAACTTACCCAGCAACTTGCTTGCACATCAAAGTTGTCCTATTAAAGCCTTGTGCTTTTTTCACAACACTAACTATTGAGAGAATCTCAAATGCCTTTCTAACTTTATGTCCTTGGGACGGTAATCTGAGTCAATATCGGAGCCAGTTTGCTGGTTGGCATGTCCTCTTCTTCCATCAGGAGGTCTCTACCCAGTAGGGCTCTACTTTTCCCCCTTTAATGTTGCTACCATCCACTCTATATTTAAGAACAATTTCCAAACAGATTGGCTGCTGAGAGGTTCCTAACTTCTCACTTCATTGCTGCCATCAAAGAAAGATACATAGACCTCTTCTGTTTGGAAAGAATTTAATTGTTGGTCTCCATATTATAACAGAATTATAACATGTTAATTCCTGCCTTCATTCAGAAAACATGTACAGAATGGCCATTTGGGGGCAGGTACAGTGGAGCATCCAGTTCAGAGGAAATAAAAAAGGTGAACAAATTGTAAATACAACTGATAAATTACAAAATACACACACACACACATTATAACAAGACCAAAATATGCATTAGACAGATAGTTGGAATATTCTTATAGTCTTTACTGTTCCTGAAGCTATATAGTTCTGAACTATATATATAGGTGCTGAAGATTTTTCTTATATGGCAGCCATTGTGTCTCCTTGAATGTCCTGCTTTGAAGTAAATTATGCTTTTAAGTCATTAGACACATTCCTGCATAATCAGAACAGTTAGAAATTAACGATGTGATTTCTTTCCTCTAAATAGCTTTTTTAGAAGGGAGAGTGCTTTTTCACTTCTTTGTGAGAACAGTTACTCAGAAAGGATGGGAATTTTATCAGTTTTGTTACTAGGTCTGTTGTCCAGATTCAAATAGCCAGAAAGTACACAAAGCCTAACTCAAGGAATGTTGCATAAGCATTTCTTGACATGGAGACCAAGAACTGTGAACATTAACAGCCTCAGGTCGGGGTGAAGAATAGAGGTGATGGCATGGGATCAGGAACTGAGTGTTACCTTTTCCCTAGTATCTTGGGCTATCCTTGAAATGGGAATAGTGTACACAATTCAGAGCCAAGCAAACCAGAACCTTTGTTTCTTCATTACTATCTATGGGGGAAAGAGTCACAAATGTTACCATTGACTGTAATATAGACAGACCAAACTCGCCTGTTTACCTTGGAGATGGCAAACATATGGGAAATTTGAAGATTGAAAAATAGAGAGACATCTACAGGTGTCTTATTTCCAGACATCTGCTGGCAGTCACCTTCACCTTTTCCATGTCAGCTGTCAGCAATCAAGAGATGTGGCCAGTAATTCAGTTTGCTTTTCCCAAACATGAGCCATTAAAAAGCAAATTACCTCACAATAAAAAAAATAGGTAGATGATAGATGATGATGATTAGATAGATAGATAGATAGATAGTAAATGTACCAAGATATAAAGTTTGGAAATACCACCAAGTTATTTGATATTAAGATATCACCCATTTCAGAGCAAGTTTTTTCTGGAGGATACATACAAAAAGGGAATTATTTTGACTTTGTCTTTTATTGCTTTCTAAGAAAAATTTAGATGATAGCTCTCAAAAGAACACATTAGCAGGGAAGTTAAGCTAGAGGTGATGAGTAATTAATAATTTTATGTGTATTCTTTTTCCCTACACAGACCCCAAATTGTCCAATTTGGGGAATTTTAAACCATCATATTTTAAACAATCCTGACTCAAAGAGAAATTGAGGAGGAACTGTCCAATATGTGTTAACATAAGGGTTTTATTTGATATAACAATGTCCACCATTAGAACAGAATATTTTTCAAAAGTGAGTCTGGTGACAGAATGGAAGGTGGACTTGTTTGCTGAAAGTTTGGAGGTTGAATGACTAGCTCGAAGAATTTCATGAGTCTAAGAAAGAAAGAGGAGGAATAGAGTAAGTCAGGAACGGGAGTGAAAAGCAAGAAATAGAGACAGTACAGAGGAAGAACAGACTGGATTTGGCAGCTAAGAAGACAGGGAAAGTTAGTACATGGGATTTTCAGTCGGATTTTTAGTTGGGAGGTTTTGAGATATTAATCCTACTGTTTTAAATCCCTTTATGTTTAAGATGCAAAATCCTTAATGAGTTATTTTTCTGATCTATATTCCCAAGTCCCTAGAAGGATGCCTATCATTCAAAGTCTCATGTCTTGAAGGCAGGCTCTTTAATGCTCAGTATGGCCTCTATTTTGAAGTTCTTATCAATTTGACTCAAAGACCAACCACAACTGTCTGTATCCAGGCAACAGCATTGATAAACAGACAAGATTTCTTTCTTACTTTTTTATAGCACGAACACATACTGAGGACTCCTATATATATATATACATATATATATATATATATATATATTTAACACTGTCAGATATCAAACACTATAAGCATAGGCATTCAGATTTGCCCTTCTCTCCTTAAAAAAGAAAGCATAACTACAACATAGAATCACTAACATCTTATTTTTTTAAGTTTATTTATACAAATTTGTAAACAGAAAGAGAGAACACAAGCAGGGGGCGGGGGGGGGGGCGGGGGGCAGACAGAAAGAGAGGCACAGAGTCTGAAGCAGGCTCCAGGCTCTCATCTGTCAGCACAAAGCCTGACCCAGGGCTCTAACCCCCAAACTGTGAGATCATGACCTGGTCCAAAGTCGGATGCTTAACCAACTAAGCCACCTAGGCGCCCCTAGAATCACTGACATCTTAATTTCTGAAAATCTAGATGTCATCTCAGATGAAAACAGTCTGCATTTTTGCTACTCTCAGTGTCCTCCTTGAATATGTTTAGATCTTTTTTACTGAGAAGCACCCTGCTTTCCTTTTGTTTTACATTCGAAATATGTCGTCTATACAGTTATACTGTAAGCGACCTGAATATAGATCGGGTCAACCAAGAAGCTGCAGGGCTGCTGCCAGACAGCTTAACTCAGCTTCTCTCCTACTCTCTCAGGTCTGTCTGTCTGAATTTGGTGGGCATCAGTAGCCCAAACCAACAGCTGGTTACAGCCATTATCTGTTTTTATTTATTTCTCCCTTGCCAATTTATTTTATGCCTGATCTTATTTTTCCATTCCAAGGGCCTGTGGACCCATGTTCAGTTTGCTTGGTTTCTAACACCTGAAAGTAATCCTAGTTGCCAGATCAGGTAAACATCAAACCCTGCTCAGTAAATTTAATCAGGTCAGTAAAACTAGTAGTCCAGGTAGTAAAAACAATGATTGGAGAAGTTTTTTGGTTTTTGGTTTTTGGTTTTTTTTAGTAGGACTAATTTTTAGGTGGGGAAAAAAAGGCATTAAATAAATTCTATTTGAACACATAGTTGGTGAGAATTATAGTGTGTACATGAGCCACTGAAACAATTCTTGGCATACTTGTAATTATGAATTTGGAAAGTTTACCTTAAGTTTAAATGTAATAATGTTTTCAGGTTTTATACTCATGAGTCAAGTAAATTAAATAGGTAAATATTGTTTTCTGGAGAATTCTGTTGCTATCTCCCCCAAAAAGAAGAAGAACTTGTAATCATTATTGTTCTATATTACAAAATAATGTGTAATTGTGTTAGGACAATAATTAGTCATACATTCTAGGAGCTTACAATGAAAGCCAGGAAAGGCCTGATAAATTGAATGACTATAAAGAATGACTTAAGTGACATTAAGGGAAAAACCTTCTCGAAAGTAATCAGGAAGGTAAGGAACACTGGGATCTTTGCAAAATTGAGTTCTGCCATGGCTGGCCTGTAGTTGAGAAGTCCAATGTAAAATTCCAAGTAGAGTGATCTGAAATGATTCTGCTGTTAAGGACACAGCAGCTAAGTCAATTTTAAACAGAACTTTAAATGACACTTCACTGGATAGCAAAGTATAAAGAATACTGCCAATGCAAATCACTTGGGTAATTAGCGAACTGTGTCTCTTTTGAGGCAGCGATTTACTTAACTTTACTCATTTATTACCCTTGGCTGAGCCACAAACTCTTGTTTGAATATAGCATCAGAAATCAAAGAATTCATACAAGCATGTAGTATTACTTTATCAGGTCTAAAGAGATATGATTTTGATTGGCTGGCTGACCTTAATAAAGGCAGTAGGTATTATTTTTTCCTAATTCATGCTAATGATCAGTTGCTTTTAGTTAGAGGATGATAGATGATTGATAGATAGATAGAGAGATAGATAGATAGGTGATAGATATAGATAAACTACAGCATACACATGAAATAAAAATTAATAGTGAAGGAAATTCTGTAATTAAAGGTAAAAATGAAGTTTGACAGAGTAGCTTGGACATTCCAAGCCTAAGACCACAATCTTTTATCTGATGATTTACTCCATTTTCCATGCTATGACTTAACAGTGCAACTTTGGAATTGAATTGACTTTATTTTATTTTTTCTTGATGATGCTATAAGATTTCACTAAGTCATATATAAATTAGAACTTGCTTTTTGGCCAATTGACATGCTTCTACAAGTATTATGATATAAACACAAAATTACTTGACCAACTTACCAGAGCCTTAAAATGATGCTACTAAAACTGGAATTATAGAGGCCCTATATTTTAGTTAAGTTAGAGATAATAATATTATTACTATGGTTCTCTACATGCTACATATTGAGTTATGATTATTTTATTAGGAAGTCAGTTTTGTATGAATATAGAGATTTATTTGAATAATACTGGAATTATTCAATATCATTTCAAAAGGAATTAAATACAAATCCTGGGGTTTATGCTGAGTGGCATAAGCTATATTCAGAAATCTAATTTCTATCTGAATATAAAATTATAGGTAATAAACTACCTAGAGTGTACTCCCATTCTCTCATTCATTTATTCTCTCTCTCTCTCTTTCACACACACACACACACACACACACACACACTTATTATATCCTTCAAAAGTCACTTTATCCTTCAAGAGTCACTTGTATCTAGTGCATAGTAATCCTTTCATAAGGTTGTGTTCAGAGTTCATGCTATCAGTCCATGTTTATAGAAAAAAAAGGTGTAACAGACCCCTTCAGGAACTTAAACTAATGGTTCTATCTTATACCAAAATTTACTTAATAGCAAATAAAGTTAAAAGAGCTGTTTGCCATGTTTTTGTTCTGTATTTTAATATGCTCTCATTTATATGACCTTTGAATATTCAAAAGTGCTTTTATGTTAAGAAGATACAATGAAGATTTCCTTAAATTGTTATGTATATTTAATAAAAAAGTAATGAGTATGTCCAGAAAGATATATTTATTTGAATCCTATTTTTTAAAAGTTAACCTCTGTATCAAGGGTGATTGGTTTTGTGGTTACACACACACGCACACACATACACACACATACATGTGCACACACGTGAACACATATGCTCGCATCATGGACTAGAGATTGTGTTTTTGTTTCTTAAATTTTTTGGTCTTATAGAAAAAGAATGACTAATCAACATTACCTCATATTTTTTTTGCAAAACTATTCAAAAAGATTTGTCTTCATCTATTGCTTCCTACAGTGATCCTAAGAATTTCCTGTCCCTTTATTCATTTTGGGTATGGATTGATTCACTTAACTGATAGGTACTGTTATCACAGTCTGGTTTTCACAAGTATCACTGACTTCCTGACTTATAAATAAAAGTCAGGTATAAATGTCAGTTATAAAATAAAGGTATATTTCACATTGAACAAAGTAATTTTTACTTTTTTTTATGTTGAGTTCCTCTAATGGGTCTGCAATAAGGGAATATATCTAATTAAAAATATGAGTTCTATACACTTGGTGAGATTGGAAATTATATCCCTAAATATAATCAATTTATGTGTAATATATCTCTAAATATTTCCTACACAATATGTGAATAATCTATAAAATGGAATCTTTTATGAATTACTTTATACTTTTTCATTTATAGCAAATGTGGAAATATATTAGAGAGTAGATATTTGTTTTACAAGTTGTAATAAACATAATATAAAAGCTATTAAGTCGGTGAAATGAGTGAATGTGTTTAAAGTATTATTAAAGTACTATCTTTGACTCCTCTCTAAAACTTTCATATATAAAGAAAGTTACTCAGCCAGCTGTTACAGCCACAACATTTTTTCTATCCCCTTTTTTCAATTGTCTTTGCCAATCTGTCAGTTCAGATCCTTATAAACTTTCTTCTACCTCCTTTCTTTGCATTATGCAATATATATTCCTCTTCATTATCAGATTTACTGTTAAGCAGAGCTTTAAACATTCTAGATATATGAGTCTGAACTTTTTAAAAACCTCCAATTATTCTATGTTGTTTTCTAATTGAGCAAATATGCTCAGTTTAGCATTTAAGGTATTCCAAATGTGTTCTCAAATTACCTCTAACACACTGATTCATTCTTTTCCTTTAAAGATTATATTTTATTTTATTTTGAGAGAGAGAGAGAGTGAGCGCGAGTAGGGGAGGGGCAGAAAGAGAGAATATTAAGTAGACTCTATGTTCAACATAGAGCCCAGCACGGAGCTCAATCTCAGGACACCGAGGTCATGACTGGAGTCGAAATCAAGAGTCGGACACTTAACTGACTGAGCTACCCAGGCGCCCCAACACAGTGATTATTTCTTAAACATGGACCGTCATTGATAAAAATGTGCATATATATCTACATGCAAAGAGTTGCATATAATTTTATGCACAAGTCTTAGAAAAATACCCGTGCTCATCACCCTCACATCCTGCCCCTGTGCTACACATTCCTTAAATTCCAACCATGTTAGATCATGAGCAACTTGAGGACTGACACAGTGTTTTATGCAAAAGCACATTCTCATATTCCCCATGATACTATCTCAAATATCTCCACCAAGTAACTTGGCCTATAGAATGTCTCCCTTGAGGTTTTTGAGAATGTTTTCATTCTCTTTATCTGCCCCTTGTTACCTATTACCTGGGTAACTTGGGGAGGATAAATGTCACTTTTCAGATTTCAGTGTCTACTATTCTTCCTCAAGTATATTCTTCTATTCTGGTGGGAAATAATTTTTTACTAAAGAATTTGTACTGTACTCACCTTGATGAATACAAGCTTTAATTGTACTTTTTAATGTTTATTTATTATTAAAAAATAGAGAGAGTCAGAGTGCGAGCAGGGGAGGGGTAGAGGGAGAAGGAGACACAGAATCTGAAGCAGGCTCCAGGCTCTGAGCTGTCAGCACAGACCCCGACGTGGGTCTCGAACTCACAAACCACGAGATCATGACCTGAGCTGAAGTCGGACGCTTAACCAACCGAGCCACCCAGGCGCCCCAAGCTTTAATTGTATTTTAATTGAATGTCTGTTTGATTCATGTCAACTCAAAAAGGTGATCTAAGGTATTCTTTTATTTCAATCTTCCAGGTTTCTTAAGCACAGGGGATCAGGCTGCAAAAGGAAACTATGGACTCCTTGACCTCATACAGGCTTTAAGATGGACTAGTGAGAACATTGGATTCTTTGGTGGTGACCCCTTAAGAATCACTGTTTTTGGATCTGGCGCTGGGGGTTCATGTGTCAATCTGCTGACTTTATCCCATTATTCTGAAGGTAACCGTTGGAGCAATTCAACCAAAGGTATTATGCAGGTTGCAAATTTTGACAATTTTGGTGTCTGCATGCTACCACCATCAGTAGTATGTGATGCTCTGTACATATTTCTCTGTTGAAACTGAGTGTTAGGTTGAGCTCAATAACTGTTTAAATTTTTGTTTCTTCGGCTTTTCTATGCATGTTTAAATTTTTGTCAAACTCTTTTCTTTGTCTCCTGTGGAGCTTGGTAAGGATGCCCTTTCAAGCACACTTCAGAATAGTTAGCATTACAGTTACTTTTCTTTCCTCTAAAAGGTGATTTTGGGGAAAATCAAAGATGTTCACAGTTCTGTCATCTCTGTTTATTCAGTAATCAAAAATCAAAGACAGGTGTTTGTTTTTTTTTAAATGCAAGGATTGTGTATTATCTATTTTCAAGACAATAGGCATTTAAAACCCTTCACCAGTAGGAAGATAAGGAAGCAGTCACAAGCTGGTTTGTCTGGAAACAAGGTTTTCACTTGTCTGAATAGAGAATGGATGTTTGATTATTTTGCATGCATGATCCAAAATTGTCAAAGCATCAAGGTCACGAGTAGAGCTTTTCATTAAAAGGAATATTAGGTTTGAATTTGTGCTTTTTCTATTTTCAACCTCCAAAGTGTTTATTTTTTTTCCCTGTAAAGCTTGGCAAAGCAGCTTGGAGCACTGAGGCTGCTTAAACCCATGAAGCATTTTTCTTGTCTCCGTTTTCATGCCTTGACACCCTTTTTCCAAAGTGCCTGCCCAAGGCTCATCATGTTGTTTTTTTTTTTATGAATTTCCATTTTACCATGAGTTTAATTCACTCATTCTAATTGCATTATTAACTTGAAATATCCGCAAGAACAGAAGTGTTTTGTTGGAAAAGACTGCAAAAGCAAATACTTTTTCTCTATTATACATAACAGAGAGGAAGACAGAGCAGGCACATCAACACAGACCATTTTGTGTTTTCTGCTTTTTTTATTGTCATTTTATATATATTAAAGAAGTATATACTGTCAAGTGTAATTCATGAAGCATCTTGATCTGTAAGACTGAGTTTTATGATATGGAGCATCAGACATAGAATATGTGTTTTCAGTATCAAAGATATATTGATGTAGAATTTCAAAAGAACAGCCTATCACTAAATGAGTATATATATTTGGAGAATCATATATTTTCATAGACTTAATTTATAGATATAGTTTATGTGACATCTTCTTTATGTTATAGAGTTAATAGAGTTCTGATTTGAGATGACAAAATGACACATATGAGAACATTTCCAAGTGTATAGGGATTTTGGTCTATAATGAAGTGACTTATTTTGAAATAAACTTTGTTGTTATTGTTTTTTCATTGAAGAGATTAGATTGTTCTAGCTGAGGACTATTTGAATGCCAATATTTATGTAGGCTAACATTAGACAATCTGGTCAGACTTCTTAGGGTCGTTTGATCTCAAATATTATTTCTTCCTATTTATTCTAAAAGTTTTTCTAAAGGTAGAGCAAAAATGGGCACCAAAGCTAATCACCTAGTATAAAACTAACATTTGATAAAGAGATGAACCAATTAGTAAGTTGGCCAGCATTGCTATTCATCAATTGATGATTTAATGAACAGTGGCCAATGTCTATGCCAATAGTTGAAAATATAATATTCCATCACACTCTTCAAGGAAGACTGTCCATGGCAGGGCCAGAGAAATGGACTTATATTTGATTTACTCCTAAGCCTATCTCTACAAAAAGGCTGCATGATTTTTAGCAGGAGATGCCCAGGAGATACCTTAAAATCATCAAGCTAATTCTATCTCCAGTGCAGACATTGATTTAAAGTCTGTAAACTCCCCAAGGTTACAGCAATGCTCAGACTTGTATCTACCAGGAGTCAACCACAACTTATATATACGTAATAAGCATTTTCATTAATGATAAAGTATTTGGTTTTTCTAATACTATCTAGATGGCATATTTCAGACTATAATGTAATATGTATTTTTCCCAAATCTTCTTTGGTATATTTAGTTAATCTCAATGAGCCCCTGAAAGGGGAAATAATCACCAAGTTTATTTCAGTTGTAAAGTTTTTAATTAGTAAAATATTTTTTCTGAACAAATGTTAACAAACACATAGCCTATGTAATTTTTAAAAAAATATCTGTATTTATATCATTTGCTCTGGCATACTTTGCTCTGATAAACTAAAAATATGTTCATAAAGAAGTCAGAAACCAAAACAAATTTAAATTGGTACTGTTTGATTTTTTGAATATTTTTAGAATTATCTAAGAACACATTATACACACTTTGAATACATGTACATGTTTGGAGAAAAATCTGGAACTTTGCTTCTAATTCAGACACTGCTTTAACACCTTTTGGAAAAGAATAATTCTTATCTCATTAACACATATGAATAATTGAGCATGTGTTTAAATAACAACTATGAAGGTATTTTTGGAAATTGATAATAAATGTAATTTTTAAATAAAATAGATAAATTATGTTTTAAAAACAAGAATTTTATTTGAAAATATCTTAATGAGTAGATAAAGTGCATTTGTAAATTTGAATGGGATGCAGCCCTTATCAAACTGCATTTGGGACCATGATTTATAATTCTTAAACGCAATTAAGTAAAAAGCAGTGGACCATGACTTTTTCATCTTTTGTGATAAAATATAGCAGTGAGTATTCAACAGTGGAAAAAGTTAAATCACCCCCCCCACACACACACACACAAACACACACTGAACCCTTCTGCTGATGGTTTTTTTCTTTAACCTAGTGAAAACACTTCAAATGTTATATCTTCTTCTGAAAGATGAATATTCAGCACACTATGTCTGACATGAAGAGTTGGAAAGAGTATGTCTAAAGTGATATTCTGTTCTGTGTGCCTTCTGGGCCATCCCCAGGGTATTAGCAAATTCCCCAGCCCCAGTAGTTGTGTGAGCACCAAGCAATTCTTTTTTTTAATAAATCTGATTAAAACAAGCATACAGAGCCATTTTGAAAGAAGATACATGCAGCCAAATTGGAAGAAATACTCTCAAAAAAAAAAAACAGTACAAATTCTACTGAAGAGTTAAGGGGGAGAAAGCCCACCTGGTTGGCTTTCATAATAACATGGGTGCTTACATGTTGGGTGAAAAAATACTTGGGACTTTTTACCACTAATATTTACATGTTCTCCATCTCTCCTTGCTTATTGCCTCTTTGAGACACTAAGCAATTTAGACCTCTTGATCCTTAAAGCAGATGCCACTCAAAGCATAAGACTTTACCTCTTTGACTCCTTATACCTTGGGGATGTCTTTATGTACCTTCTCTTAAGCAAAAATGTCTCTATCTTTCTGTTTCTTGAGTTGTATATGGGTTTTTATTTACACAGCTAAAATATCAGATGCTATTGTTTTACCACAACATTATTCAAAAGTCATCTCAAACTCTGTTGTTTTTCCTATAGGACTTTTTCAACGAGCAATAGCTCAAAGTGGAACAGCCCTTTCCAGCTGGGCTGTTAGTTTCCAACCTGCAAAATATGCTAGAATGTTGGCCACAAAAGTTGGTTGCAATGTTTCAGATACAGTAGAGTTAGTGGAATGCCTACAGAAGAAGCCTTACAAAGAACTTGTTGACCAAGATATTCAACCAGCACGATACCACATAGCCTTTGGACCTGTGATTGATGGTGATGTAATACCAGATGACCCTCAGATATTGATGGAGCAAGGAGAGTTTCTCAACTATGATATAATGTTAGGAGTTAACCAAGGGGAAGGGTTAAAATTTGTTGAAAATATAGTAGATAGTGATGATGGTATATCAGCTAGTGATTTTGACTTTGCTGTTTCCAATTTTGTTGATAATTTATATGGATATCCTGAAGGCAAAGATGTTTTGAGAGAAACCATTAAATTCATGTATACTGACTGGGCTGACCGTCATAACCCTGAAACCAGAAGGAAGACATTATTGGCTTTGTTTACAGACCATCAGTGGGTGGCACCAGCTGTAGCTACAGCAGATCTTCACTCAAACTTTGGTTCACCTACATATTTCTATGCCTTTTACCATCATTGCCAAACAGATCAGGTTCCAGCTTGGGCAGATGCAGCTCATGGGGATGAAGTTCCCTACGTACTAGGAATCCCCATGATTGGACCTACAGAGTTATTTCCTTGCAATTTCTCCAAAAATGATGTGATGCTGAGTGCAGTTGTAATGACATACTGGACAAATTTTGCTAAAACTGGGTATGTACCTAAGTAATAAAGTTACCTATAATTGAATAAAAATATCCTTGTAAGCATTTAAAAATAATACATACTTTGTGTCCAAATGATTTAACTTAATGGATTAATACCAATAATACATTAAGTCTCTATTCAAACTTGTATATTGTGCTGTTTCAGAAATCATTGCTTTATTAGTTCTTACTTCTTAGAAGTTTATTAAGAAAGACATACCTCTGGGGAAAAAGAAAGAAAGAAAGACCTATATTTCTGTTGTATTACTCAATAAATAAATTTATTTTATTTTTTAATTACACGAGACTTATTCTTGTTATTTAGTAGTGACAAATATTATTTTATAGTGCTTTCTAATTTAGACTATTGTTTGTCCTTTGATCCTTCCAACTTATTTTTTAGGTGGGCAGGTCAGGTATCATTAATCCATTTTGTAAATAAGGGACTGAGGTAATGAGAGCCTAGCCTCATATAGATATTCATAGCTCTATGATATACATAGCAGTACTAGGACTTACAGCTTCATCTGCCAATTCCAAAACTCAGGTTTTTTCCACTATTCCATGCTGTCCTTGCTAGTTTGCCTATGAGACAATGTGTATGTGTGTGAATTTAAAAACCTTTGGGTATATAGTAACCCATCTCTAAATGGCCAGAGAGAGCAAGATCGTGAGGCTTACTCGCATCACATCATCATCCATTTAACCTGCCTATGATAGGATCTATATTTCTAAGTTGACCCAAATTGTTATTAAAACACAATCTAAGGCCTTGCTAACTTGCCAAGTTACCTCTTCAATTAGATGTTAAAGTAGTACTATTTTGAGTAAGAAAAAACAAAAACAAAAACAACTTTGTTCTCATGAGCGCTTTTGTTCTTCCCCTAGTGACCCAAATCAACCAGTCCCTCAAGACACAAAATTCATCCATACCAAACCCAACCGCTTTGAAGAAGTAGCATGGACCAGATATTCCCAGAAAGATCAACTTTATCTCCATATTGGATTAAAACCAAGAGTTAAAGAACATTATAGAGCCAATAAGGTGAACCTCTGGTTGGAGCTGGTACCTCATCTGCATAATCTCAATGACATTTCTCAGTATACCTCGACAACAACTAAAGTGCCATCAACTGACATCACTTTCAGACCTACGAGAAAGAATTCTGTACCTGTCACATCAGCATTTCCCACTGCCAAGCAGGATGATCCCAAACAACAACCGAGTCCATTTTCAGTCGATCAAAGGGACTACTCCACAGAGCTGAGCGTCACTATTGCAGTTGGAGCATCACTGCTGTTTCTGAACATCCTTGCCTTTGCAGCCCTGTACTACAAAAAGGATAAGAGGAGACATGACGTTCATAGGAGATGCAGCCCTCAGCGTACTACAACCAACGATCTGACCCACGCACAAGAAGAGGAGATCATGTCCCTCCAAATGAAGCACACTGATTTGGATCATGAATGTGAGTCCATCCATCCACATGAGGTGGTTCTTCGGACCGCCTGCCCCCCAGATTACACACTAGCTATGAGGAGGTCACCTGATGATGTTCCCTTAATGACACCCAACACCATTACAATGATTCCCAATACTATACCAGGGATTCAACCCTTACACACATTCAATACATTTACTGGAGGACAGAACAATACTCTGCCCCATCCCCATCCCCACCCCCATTCACATTCAACAACCAGGGTATAGCCAGATAAGAGAAACAAACTCTATTTTTTTGATGGATTGCAGTAAAAGATTACTGAAGATTCCTTGGCTTTCAACCTACAAGACTCTTACTATTTAAATAAGGAGGAATATTATGTGAATATACATATCAAGAACTTTGGGGGTTTTGAAAAAATTAAATTGTACATATATACACAAATCAACTTTAAAAATGAATTTCAATTGCTTGAAGCAATTGTTCTGAATGATACTTTTTCATTCATATTCAAGAATTAATTTTTTGAAGATTTATGTTACATAATGGAATTAGGCATGTGGAACACCAAACAGGAAAGAACTATGTCTGAAATATAAAAAATAAAAATAAAAAAACAACCATGAATATGCACAAGGGACACACCAATGGAATGTCAGATAATTTTCACCAGTTTTTATTTGGAGCTGTTTTATTGTGTAGACCATATTTACATATTTGGATAAGTACACAAAGCACCAGTGCTGTTAATGGCCTTAGCGGAGGCTCATGCTGAAATTTGCCAGTAAGACAAAGAAGTTTAAAGACTGGCAGGTACAACGTTATCACATAAGTGCTGTCAGTATAAAGTTGTGGGGATAAAGGAAACTGGATATTTTTAGCACGATGTGCATGATAATTTATATGCTTGGTGGCTGTGCTGCTGATTAAGCCGTAATTAAAATTCTTCTCATCCCATTGGAGTCTTTAATAGAAGCTTCCTCTATCAATTGGCAGAACCTAAAGAAGATTTTTAAGGGGCAAAAGTAATTAGAAGTAAATAATTCACAGTAGTTTTGATAATAGGAAGAATTAGTTATTAAAGGTATTTGAAGAAACTATAGGTATAGTGGTGAATACTCGCTGATATGAATCCCAGGAAAAAAACATTCCTGTGTTTTTAATGTTATTTTCATTCCAACCTAAATAATTTATAGAAATACAGCCCTAATTGGACATGTGCTACAGGATCTATAATTTTCTGTGGTTTTTGTTATTCTGTATTTTGTTCCTTTTGGTAAGGTGAAGTGTGTCCAAAGAGTTACTTGCAACAGTCTTTTATGATATGAGGATGCCCCAAATTACCACTCTGATTACAGTTCTCAGTTAATTGATTTACTCATGTTGCATGACAAAATGTTTACTACTAATAATTCAATATACAGTTATGTCCCTCCTCATATCACTTATCTTTCTCACTGAGGTTCATCCACTGGAATTTACTCACGCAATCTCAGTAGAGTACAACATAGATACAGAACCTAGAAGGAGAGTCAACACCTGGAGGATTTTAGTCTTACACGTATGTGTGATTTTAAATGAATACTTTAAGACCACAGGAAACTCTTCATCCCCCTGTTGTTTACCAGTAACAGTATATCACAGACCTTTCCAAATGTTTGTATATGTAATCAGATGTACATTTATATTAAAAAAAAAATGAGATGGACTTAAAGAGCACATCCTGATAAATACTTTCTCTCTTACCTGTACTATATTTCTATTAGACTAAAGTTATGTGATTTTTTTTTACATTTTTTCAGATGACTAGCAATTTTGATAGTTTGTAAGATAATGCAAAGAACTTTCTCTGACAAACTAACTGCAGTAACAGAAACCTTTCTTTTCAGTTACTCTTTTTCAAGAATGAAAGCTTATTATACAAAAAAAAATTGTATACTACTTGATGGAAACAACTTTGTACATCTTGGCCATGTCACTGGTCATTGCGTGAAATAAAGATAATCTGGATAATGACTATTAGTCCAATGCTAAGAGACATGATCTTTGCTCATTAAAGAGCTAAAATGTTTATTGCTGTTTTGTCTTTTTTTAAAAAAGGAAAAGAAAAGAAAAGAAACATGACTGTCTCAGAGAGTCATTTTTCTAGACCAGTAGGGTTTTTGAAGACATACAGGTAACTTCTACAGGAAACACACCGTGTGTTTAAAGGCAAGTCTCATCTAAGATGAAATTGATGAAACTTTATAAGCCCAGGAACTCATGAAAAATATTAGCTTTGTACTTTTAAATACCTCTTATGTGAAAGTGTTGTAGAAATAAAATGTGCCAATTGTTTTCAATTAGAAACACAGGTCCCAATTCTCATTGTCAAGGAAAAGGTCTATTGGAAATAAATGTGCAATATTTCATGGAATGAGAATAGCTAGGTTCATAATATAAGGGTGATTAAGCTATCATAAAGTAATGGATAGGAAGTTATCTTCCTAAGAGAATTTAAAAGTGCTGAGCAAGACATTAAGCTGACACTAAAAGATAAAATCTTCTATATCAAGGAATTTCTTTGCTTGTAATTTCCCCTCCCAATTATTAACTATCAATTAAATGTAGAAATTACTCTATAACTTCAAATAAAAATCCCTGTTAGTAGCAAAAAGTCTTCAAAACCTGGAGCGGTCTACATGCAGTTTTTGCCTGATGTGGTTATGCTTTTAGGCTGTGAACTGCCAATGTAAACCAAGAAAACGAATTGCTTAGCATCTGAAATATTGCTAATCAGAAACCCGTCTTTTAATACACTGGTTAAAAAGCAGAAATAGAAATGGTAACAAAATAAGATATGAGTGAAATCTTTCATATGCATTACTTCACTTGGCAAAACCAGGCATTCCGTTACATCTTAATGATGGCCATATTTACGTCCACCTACGTAGCTGTTGCTCTAAATTAATCTATCAATCTACCTATATATGCCATAACTGACATCTATGTTATATTAATTTAGGGAAGTGATTTAGTAAAACAAAGCGTAGTCCTACTCTTTTTTCTAAATTAATGTAGTACCAACTCTGTGAAAGATAAGAAGCATTTCTAGGTTTTATTACTGTTCTCAAGTTGTGATAAAGTCATCGTGAAGGAGTGTTAGTTGTTAGTTTTATAATTACAGCAGCTAGTTTTCTGAACATAAAATGATTTCCCACAATAAACAGAATATTAAGAACTGTTTTTAAAGCTGAAACATAATTTCTAAATCTAAGAGAGACTTTGGATATTGTTAAATTTTAACCAATATCTTTAAAATGTATTTATTTAGATAATCTTCTTTAGAAAGAAGTAAGTCACAAAATTAAAAGAATATTTTTGACATTACTTATTAATTCAGATTTTCCTCCCTCAGATTAAATTGCAGATAGTCAAGGCTGCTTAGAATTTATACAAACATTAAGCCAAAATGGACTTTATTTCACTGTTTTGCTATTCTATAAAATTATTGCCAGACATTTATCAATAGATTAAAGTTGTCCTAGAGTATGGGATTAGAAACATGAAAGTGATAATTTCCATAGTTTTAAATTTCTATTGAATATGTTGACTCTGAACACATTCTGGTTGGCTACTACAGATGTGTCATAAGATTCATTAGTTTTATGGAAATTGGAAAGTCATTTGCTAAAGCATTAAAAGTGTCCAATTTGAATTTGGAGAGATCATGCTAGCAGCTCAAAGAAGAAAATCTGAGTAAAGTGTAAATTGTTTCATTCCTCATTTCAAATTTAAAAGTTGGCCATAATGATGCTTTCATTTGATTTTTTTGATCTGTACAATGTTAAAACAGCAACAAATTTTTAAAAATAATTAACCATATATAATACTTAAAAGGAAAACAACGCACTAATTTTCTTACAGAAAAGAAATGCCAAAACTCGATTGTTGTATCTTTATCATATTCTTCTCAGTGATTTCACCTGTTGACATAGTCATACTGACACACATATTAATATCATGAAAAGATACAAAGAATGTGGCAAATGTGTTTCAGCTTTAACAGCACTACTACATAAATACTACTGGGGTTTTTTCTTTGGCGAGTTTCACTGAAAGATTTTCACAGGGCAAAATGATGAATGGAATTTTTAGGAAGCTGTCAAATATCATGGCAATCTTTTGATGTTTGTTTTCCTCTGTGTTATTGGTTTAAAGTACTGGGCTTTTTCTTCATTTCTAGTAATTAGTTGTTATAGACTATCAGTTTTGAACGTGAGTGAAAATTAGATAATTTGGTTATATATACTTGTGAAAACATGCTCCCAAATAAATTCAATTAATGGGCATTTCCCTGCTGAGATTTTGTTATCATTCACTTAATTATCTTGTCAAGCTTTACTGTTAACGACAATTGTTTTGGCTTTTTAGTCAATAAACTAAGGGAATTTCTCCAACAGCCTTATACCTCTCCTGCACTTGATATGATAACATACACTTCAAATTTCCATCAGAAGCCTCTAAAGAAAAATCCTGCTAATGTGAAACATTTGGTAGCCAACTTGATTCTCTTTATTCTGGCACTTGGGTGTGTTTGTATATAGGCCAAAAATCAATTACATTTGATAAGAATTATGGAGAATACAGCCTAGAATTACCATGTGCAGGGTATAAGTGCCTTCCTTCCTAGAGTTTTATTTCTTGTTGTCTTTTTTAAATTTGCAGATCCTGATAATTCAACTCAAAAGATACAATAGGATGACCATGTTATAAATTTCCAAAAAGAAAATTTTATTTAGAAAGATCTTTTGTTGCATTTAATTTGATTTTTGTATGACAGCAAATGGGTCCAAACTACTCCTACAAAAGATTAAGGTGAATTTTTGGAAAATAACAAATAATTATTTAGGCATCTGATGTAATAGTATTTAAGTGTAGAAACTTAAATCTCTAACAAACTTTAACCTTTTTCCAAATAAGTAAATTTAACTTAAAAGGAGTCTGAAGCTATTAGGGACAAACATAAGTTAGAAAGTATATCACTTTTTCTAGTCAACCATTATATATACCACATGGTATATATGTCCTATATAGTATGTGGTTTATAGGATGTTTGTGATGGTCCTTCCAGACTCATATATTTTCAAATGAATTTGTATTCCATTCTACATATGTACTAATGTCATAGAATTTAATCTTCTGTAGAAGGTCAAGCCAAAGTGCTAGCAGTTTTGTGTTGAAATGAACAATAACAATTAAAGCTTTAAAGAAATTTGTAAAGGTACAGTAACAAAAACACAGCAGATGAAGTTAAAACAAAGGGACTATTTTTGAATGCCATGTCTAGGGTTGTTGTCTATATTAGATGGTATGTTCAAAAGAATTTTAGTGTTTTTGATTCATCTTTTCTGCACTCATATCATTTAGCAAATTAATGGGACATATGTCATGGTTTTTGTAAAAAAGGCCATTGGGTGTCATGATTCAGTTTGTGTTTGGACATCCATGGCTTTCATTAAAACACATTTATTATCATGAATAAATATTACCATGTTTTCCAAGTTGTGTTGACTATTTTTAAACTCAGAAATAATTTCTTGTCTGTGTGACACACACAAAAACATTTCCAAGATAAATGTTCCTTTCCAACTTCTTCGTATTGCCCACACATGTGCTGACAGTTCTGATTTGACAGAGCAATGGTCTGTTCACCTTTGGTGAATGCAGAGGAAGAATCTAGAGAGTGAATTTGGGGAACTTGAACACTTATTGCTCAGCTTGTCAGAAAAGAGAGAGGAAAGGGGGAGGAGAAAAAGGGAAGGAGTAAGGAAATGAGGGAGAAAAAAAGAAGAAAACCTTCTCAGTTTTAGATTAATGACTTTATACCTCCAAATAGTTATTTTTTAGAGGTTAATGACAGCTTATTAAAAAAGAAGAGTAGAAATTTAAATAAATCTCTTTAAACCATAATCCACTGTCCTTAGAGAATAAGATTTAGGAAGAAACAATGAATTTAATCCTTAATCCAGGCCTTGGTCAAATTGTTTCACTGGAAACAAATAAAAATTAAATCCAGGGTGATATGTTTCTAGTCATGTTCTATTTAATCAATAGTGATCTTGATAGAGAAGACTGAGTGAGGTATGGGCATTGCTCGTCTGTATATAGCCTTAGGTAAGAATACAGTTAAACAAATAAGCCATCATAGAATTTCCCAAAATATGCCCCAAAGATCAATATTTCCAAATTGCTAAATAAAAGAACTGTCTTGTTTTGCAGGTCTCTGGGGCCACATATAACCATCAGTACCAAATAACGTCAAAAAGACGTTCAAAGAGTTTCACATTCCACAAAAGGGTCTAGATGTTTTGTAGGGTTTGATGTCTTACATGATTACATTCTTACCACATCTTTACATTTCCTTGTAGGTTACAGAATGTTATTTCTGAGTTCAAAAACGGTCCCAAATATATTCCATAAATGTTTATTTGAAAACACTATTTACCAATGGAGTGACAAAGTTTTCAGTTCTTCTTACTGCCCCAAATCTGGAGAGTTTCCTTGAATATCCCTTTAAAACATTTCTTTCTCTCCCACGAAAATATTCAGCCTCATTCTTGAGTGGTCCTCTGCACTAGAGATCTTCCTACCAGCTACTTTCTACCAGCAGCTTTTATTTCCACGCCGTCTTCCATAACTATCTATGACTTCTTCTCCAAGAATGTAGAATTTATAGGGAATATGTCCAGGTGATCCAAATGAATGGTGCCTTAGGAATTGGCTTCCTCTGTTCCTCACACAGTTTAGAAGCTAGTGTACATCATTCAAGCAATGAGAAGAATTAATCATTCATTTATTCAACAAATAGTGCTCATCATGGGCCAATGTGCTGAATTTTAAATACAATGGCCTGAATGTTAAACACTTACCCAATAAAATACAACTATTACCACCCTTGGAATAGGTTTAAACACTTAAACTATTCAGATATCCTTCTCTACTCTTCACTGTACCAAATCATTACACAATACTTTGTTTTATCTGTTTTAAATGTCTCAAAGTAGTAAATATAAAACAGTATTTGCTGAGTTCACAGACATATTAGTTGAATTCTATTGACCAAGTTCACCCGTAAAGGCAGGTGTGTGACAATCCTTTCCAATGATAAATATAGCAATATCTGAAGCCACATTATACTATGCCAAAATAAATCAAACATGAAATATCCAGTTTAAAGTTCATCCAATCCAGCCACTTAACTGATTCCTTAATCCTCTACCACAGTTCTAACATGTGGTTGTGAACTTTATTATTGCACACCATTGGTCTGGAATTCTAAAGCAGGTGGCTACTCTTGAGAGCATTTGGAATTTCTTCCTTATATTGATCTATTACTCTATTTTTTCTTTTGAAAGTCATAAAGTCTCCATCACATGACTTCCTTTCAAATATTTAAAGAAAACTATCACATCTTTCATTAGTCATTTTCTTCTCAAAGCAAATTTCCCGTTTTCAATACATAATAGCTTAGTCTTCACCATTTTGATCACTTTTTAAAAATATTCTCTCAATCTTATATTTCTTAAGATGTGTGATGTCTATAATTGCATGTAACAAATGATTTAAGTATAGACTGATTCCCTAATAGAGCACTACTAACAATATCCTCATTGTAGAAACTGTATTCTTTTAATATAACATGATAACATTATATTCTTTGGTGGCCACAGTGCACTGGTAACTCAGATTGAGACCTACTCCCTATTAAATCTCCTTAAAATTTCTACATGTACTAGTGTTAAGCAAATTATGCCCTCATCCTGTCCTTGATCATTTGAGGATTATCTCATCGTCAGGATACTGGACACTATTACATTCCACCTCATTAGATTCGGCACATTGTTCCAGCCTATGAAGATCTTTCTACCCACCCCAGAGTAATTACATCCAATAAAGTGATAAATATACCTTTTTTATCTTCACCCAGGTGATACAAAGATACTATGCAGAATCAGGTTAATGATAAAGTTCTGGAGTAATGTTAATAGAAATAGTATGTATACTACTGAGAAAATCAACAGCTGACATTTACTGAGCACTTACTATATCCTAGATTCTGTATCGTACCCCACAATAAACCACTACATGCCACCCTCAAAAACGTATCAATAGTTTTAGACCTATTTATTAAGGATCTATTATTATATGTGAGTCACTGAGCTACTGATGATAGAAAAGTAAATAAAATGTAGCCTTTATTCTTTTGCAACTGACTAATTCTTCATTTGGTCTACACACATCGCACAAGCTACATTATCAGATAAATTTGAAGAATCTGTTTTCTTCCATTTAAAATATTTGAATGATGTGATAGTCATCCTAAGTAAGAAAATTGAGATTACTTTAGACCCATTTGGAGATTTCTGAGTTGCTGGTGCTTATTAAATGAAAGAAATTATGGAAAAAGAATGTGGTTCTGCTACTATGATGTTTTCCCCAATTCTCATACCAGTCACCTGTCATAACTAAGATGCTGATGTAGGCCAGTCAAGTGTAGTCTTCAAATGGAATTGCTTATGAGAAAAGGTAATACATGCACAAGGTTAATAAAACCCAAATATGATAAAATATTTTACAGTGAAAAGTAAACATCCTACTCACATCAGGTCCCAATTCCTCAGTCCCCTTCCCCAGAGACATTGACAGGTGCTAATTTGTATATCTATCTCTACAAATATTCCATCCATATACAAACATGCAAATGTGTACTGTCTATGTATATGTGCAAGGGTCATTATATGTATGTATTCTTTTTTAAATTCATCTGGACATGTTCCATGAAAGCACAGTACATGTCTGCTTCATGAAAAAATTGAAGTACATTAAAATAAGTCTCAAATTTATCCACAAACCCAAAGCTTTTCTGATCAAAATTGTAACAGAGCATGTTTCTGTGTGTGTCTGTGTTTAGACCTTAGGTGGGTAAAGGTCAAGAATGGCCAAAATCATTTTGAAGCAAAAGAACAAGGAGCAACTACTTCACTTCAGAGTTACTATTAAGCTATTGTAATTAAAACAGTAGTATCAATTTAAAGAGAGAGAAATGAAAAATAGTAGTAAACTCATAAAGAGACCTATGAAAAAGGAGCAATTAGGTGTATGCTAAACATTACAAATCAAGAGGAAATGCCAAACTCTTCAGCTAAAAATGGCTCTGTACTTGAGGGGAAATGATCTCTATGTCCTACTGCACACAAAAATTAATCCTACATAAATTGCATCCATAAACATGAAAAGCAGATTTTAAATGTTTTAGAAGAACACATAGGAAAATATTGCCATGTCTTCTGAATAGGAAATAATTTATTAAACAAGACAAAAACAGTATAAACCATAAAGGAAAGGATAAGAAATTGAAATGAAAATCTCAATAAATTAATTAACAAGATTGCTTAAATGATGACAAGTACGTACTAAAAGTAAATATTTATAATATGTATAGCAATGAAAAATTCACTAATGAGTTGGATATAAAACTTCTATAAATCAAAGAAAAGACAATCCCCAAGAAAAATGAGGCTGATTAAATATTATGGATTGAAAATATGTCTTTGTTTCTTTCCTCTCCCTAATCCTCACAAAAATATAAGAGGGAAAAAAATACATAAGGCTATCAGAACAAGGAGAATAGAAGAAGAGATAACAGCTAAGAAGTTCTAAAACGTTTTTGGAAGATTAAAATTAAATAAACTAAGATATTAAGGAAATAATACAATCTATAAATAAAAACATAAAACAAGTTAGAAAAGTTGAAATGCTTTAACAGAACTCAAGAACGAATTATAAATAAAAGACAGAATGATTTCAAAAGTAAAGATTAGGGGCACCTGAATGGTTCAGTCAGTTAAGCATCCGACTCTTGATTTCAGTTCAGGTCATGATCTTATGGTGGTGGGATGGAGCCCCAAATCGGCCTCCATGCTGAGAATGGAACCTGCTTGGGCTTCTTTCTTCCTCTCTCTCTCCGACCCCCTTCCCCACTCACATACACACTCTCTCTCTCAAAATAAATAAATATACATGTTTTTTAAAAACATGAAGATTGGGTTGAAAGAAACACAGGACCAAAGAATGCCTTAAGAGACTTAAAAATGTTGAAAAAGAAATATAAGGTAAAAAGGAGAACATGTCCAAAAGAAAAGAGAAGGTAGAAGAAAAAAATTTAAGAGTAAATGACTAATAAAAAGACAGACAAAAAAAGACTCAATATATGTATATAGGGAGTCTTCAGAAAAGACAATCAAAATAGGGGACAGAACAAATACAATAAAAACCAGAATTCAAGACAACATTCTCAATGCAACAGAAAAATATTTAAAATTGCATTTTTGAAATGGTGCACTGAGTATCTGAGAAAACCATTAAGACATTCCAGGAAGATTATTGAATATCAAAGAAAAAATTCTTCAGGCATTCACATCCAGATAAAAAGACCAAGTCTCTTATAAGGGAGACTCTCATAATATAATAGATTATCATCCAACTTTTTGAAAACAATGCTTTATGCCAGAAGAAAATTGAGTTGAGTGTGTAAGATGCTCAAGAAGAGAGAATGTGAGCCAATGATTTTTATATTCAGTCATAAACTAACTTTACTTAGGAAGCAAATATGAAGGCCACAAGAAACTATTATCCACATTCAAGAGCTCATGTAATACTATTCCTATGAACACTTCCTGAGAAATTTAACAGACAATGACCTTCAGACAAACATAAAGGTGACACTTATGTAAGGACTGGTGATGGTACTTAATATATATATATTTGCTCAAAGAACTATGACTAAATGAAGATTGCAAGGTGGAAAGTACATTCTATAATGGTTATATGTTTTGACAATGGATACAGATTATAACTATTTTTAAAAATGTGAGGAGAGTAGGTAAATCATATGCAGAAATTGTAGTTACCTTCAGTCATCATATTGGTTTTGGTAATAGAGTTATTGCTACCCTGAGACTGTTACCAGTGTAACAAGGGTTACAGCAGATGAGGAATACTATGATACTATGATACTATGATACTATGATATGCTAATATTGACATCTCCACTGTCTTGAGAATGAACAATCTTAATGTGGAAGAAAGGATATTCTAAGGCAGGATAAGTGATGTTAAGTTTAAACCCCATGGTGTGGATTTTAAAGTGGAAGTATCAGAATAAACATGAAAAATGTTATGCAAAAAAATGACCAAACCACTAGCAAAGAGCATCTCCGAGCTCAGATTATAATCTTGAAATAACATTCCCTATGATAAAATGTACACACATACACACACACACACACACGCACACACACGCACACACACACACACCCACAGAAAGTGAAAGAGAGAGCTGGGGAAGAAACTATACAAGATGAACCTGGAACATCTTGTCAAAGACTTGTATGGTTATATGAAAAAGACTCAAAAGCCAACTTGAAGATCTGACTATGTAAAGATGGGAAAGTTTGAACGTCAATAAGGATAATCTCCATTAATTGAAATAAATCAAGTTGAACATATGAAGGATAACTGCAATTCAACTAATTGTTTTGAAACTGATAAATAAAAGGAAGCATTAAAGAATCTGTCCTAGTATTCTTCTGTGAACTATATAACTAAGTAGCCAAATAGCAGATAAAGGGAAGTACACTTTATAAAAATTTATTGCAGCTAATAAAAGAAGGAATCATCATATTAGAATTTCACCCTTTTCTCACTCCTAATGAATTAATGCATCTAACTATTGAGCATCAGTGGCTGATATCATCATAAAAAACAACCAGTCATTATGTGCTTCCTGAACGGAAATACTTAACACTAGCTCTGAAGGGGTCTTGCACCCAAAAATGGACCTGTATCTAATGACGTCTCTAGGTCCAACTATCAGGAAATACACAGGACAAAAGAGCAGGTCAATATATACCATGGGGATGAAATCAACAAAATTCATACTATAGGAAGTTTTATCAATTAAACCTCTTGATTTCTTCAACAAATGATTAAAAGAAAAAATATGGTGGGATAACATGTAGATTAAAAGAAACTTACAAAAATGTAAAAAATATACTGCTTAGGGAAGTATCTTTGGGGGATAAAATTCTAAAGAAAAACAAGGTGAGTAGTGAGCCCTCAACATGGTGATTATTTATAGGAAAGAAGAAGTGGTTGTGATGGTGCATGTGGAAGATTTTGGGGTAATTTCCAAAGTGGTATTTCTTAATCTGGGTGTTTTTCTCCAGAGTTTTGCTCTGATGATGTTTCAAACCACTTATTTCATAAGTTTTTTTCTGTGCCAGTGTTACATTTTATAATAAAATAAAAAAGATTGTTATAAAAGAGATAATACATAAAAATGTTTTAAACTTAAAAGGTACGAGTTTATTAATTGAAAAGGCCTTTCAACCGCCTACTATAATGGATGTAAAAAGCACCCTATCAAGGCATACCATCAAGGAATGTCAGGACATCAGATGAAAAGAAAAGTTCCTACAGCTTCCAGAAAGGAAGAAAAGGGGTTCTCAACACCAGTCCTGGAAGCTTTAAGAATAGATGCCTTGAATAATGGCCTTCACATTTGTTTAGGGGAAATTATGATCAATCTAGAATTTTATATCTAAACAAAATATTAGTGCAGTGCTATTAGTCCAAGAAGGCATAGATCCAGGAGGACAGTTAAGGGAACACCCAACATGTCTGCTGGAGAACAACCAATCCAGCTTCAGAGTGTGACACAGGGGACCCAGGTAGAGATGTCACTAGAATAAAATTGAAAGTGATAGAGTATCTGATGTGTTTCATTATGCAAAAAGAAAAAAGTTAGTTGTACGGGTTTTATATTTTCTTTGCTGAATTTGGGAAGGATGTAAAAAAAAAAAAACAAAACTAAGCAACAAACAAAAAGACCATTGTTAATGAGAGAAAAGCAAAAATTATTATAAGAATGGAATATAATCCTTGAACATATATTTGTGCACATGAATAGAAGTACATTTAAGGAATAATTCTTACAAATAGAAAGTTTAGAACAAAAGATATTTTCTTTTTTTTTTACTATTTCCTGATTTATTTTCAAATATGGTATACAAATTTACACTCCCACCAACACTGTATTTGAGTGCCTGTTTCCCTATACTATGGCCAAAATTGTAATTAGCACTTTTTTACCTTTTCATTTTAATATAAATGGGATATCATTATTGTATTAATTTGCATTTTAAATTGAAGTAAAGCATCTTTTCTTATGCTTATAAGCCATTGTATTTCTTTTTATATTAAATGTCTTCTTCTGTATATTTTTTCTATTTGTTTTTTAATCTCTTCTGGAATTATAAGAGCACTCTATAGATGAATAAAATCAGTACTTTTTGTCACACGTGTTGTAAATAATTTTGCTCAATTTTCCTTTGAATTTTATGTTATTTTGTGCAGGGTGGAAATGGTTGCATTTTATTATTTAAATGTATCAGTGTTTCCTTTATGTTTTCTGGATTCTGTCTTGCTTGGAATGATGTTCCCTATTCCAAAATTTTTAATCTAATCATATTTTTTTCTTTATTGACAGCCTCATTGTTTATAGTTAAATCTTTACTCCATCTGAAATTTATATTGTCGTAACAGATTAAGGAGGAAGTTAAGCTTTATTTTGTCCCAGATTAAGTCAAGATTTTAATACATTTCAGACCTGAGTAAAAGTAATGTATTTTATTGTAAAGATAAGGACTTTTTATTTTCAGATTTTGAAATCTACAGGACTATAGAAGAGCAAGACGTTAACTAAACCACACGTGGATTGTTACTACCTATGCCTGTCTTCTTACATGCCCATGACTGAAACCTACCTGCCCTGTTACTATGTGACATCTTATTTCCAAATAGGAAGCTGCCAAAAAGCTTAAAATTATCCAGCCAGTGAAAGGAAAGTTCTCTGGTTTATAATCCCAGTCTGCTCATGTGTGCTGCTATGGGCTTTGGATTATAAAATATATTCATGTCTAAAGACCTTATTTTCTAACTGCCATTCAATTTTAAAATAGATTAAGAATAACAAGTTTGCTGAGTCCTATTATCAGAAAATCAGCAGCAAGAAAAGAACTATAATGGGTAAGTATTTCGGTCTAGATTGAGTCAGGAAAGAGAAATTACAACAGAAGTATACCTCCACCTGCCCCTGGATTCACAGACCTAAACCAAATGCTAGGTAGATGCTGCCATAGTATTGCCAGGGATTTCTACCAAGTACAGTATCTTAAAGACAACAATGGTTGTCTTGGCATCTTTACAGTATCTTTCTTGTGGTCTTAGGTTCTTCCCAAATTGTACAGCTATAGAGTAGATAGTCTTCTGATCACGTTTTCTACATTACTGAGAGAAATCTAATTTCACTCTGCCTAATTTCCTCATCCATTGCCCAAGACATCTATTGCATCTCTGATTCTCTGGCCATCATTTTTTTTGAAACTGACTCTTGGGGTCTGCACTTTGCTACATGACTTATTTCTACACTTTTTTACTCTAAACCTTAAAGAGCCTAAGAACAGCTATTAATAAAAAAAAAAGGGAAGAGAAAACTAAAAGGAAGTAATAAAAGGCTGAACATTAGAGTTGAAGAAAATTTAATGGAAACTACTTTTGTTCAGATTTCCATGAAGGCTTTTAGCAAAGATGAATGAGCTGATGCCATGAAGCTGTGTATGTTTTAAAAAGTGATAAAAGGTTAATTGGGTACCATGTGAGCAAGGTTGTACATAGAGAAATCCTTTAGTTGATGGTCCAAGTACACTTAACATCCATCTATCTTACGTCTACATCAGGTTGCTATTCTGCACAAAGTCTGCACAGTGTTATGGGAGACAAAAAAAAAAGCTTAGCAATATGTGCACAGTTTCCAATAAGACATTTTGGGGGAGGGAAGGGAAGGAGGAAAGAATTGGGCTGTCAGCAGATGTGAACAGATGTGTTAAGGAGGGAGAACTCTAAGTATCTTTTTCCCCTGGCAACGAAAAAGTTCTTTGAATAATAATCGCATACATTTGCTTCAAGAGCTGTAAAAACTACATAGGAAACATGGGGAAAGATTGAGCTAAAGCTGAAATAATTATTTATAGAGAAAAATCTTAAGAAGAAAGAAGCAATGATCAAGATAAGAGTCAGTCTTGTCAATTTCCCCTTGAATTTTCCACGGTTAAAATCCAGTGTTAAACTATATTTTCTTCCCCTTTCCGAAATCAAGAAATTCACCAAAAACCAAGAGATATCAAACTATAGATTTTATATACATTTGACATGAAGGGAACAATGCTCACCTACCAGAGAATATGATATCCTGTCTTTGCCATGTAAACGAACAAAACAGAAAAGTTAAGAGATGATTTGAAGCTCATGACATTGTCTCTTTCTTATGAGGATTTAGCCTTAAATATCTTGGCCAAATCATCTAACCACTCTTCTGTACAGTAGGTAAAAAGATTCATCAACTTGCATCTACCCAGCTAAGGTGACTTCATTACAAAGGCTACCTTCGACATACGGTTGTCTATACTAGCTTCTATGAAAAAGAATAGTTCACTGCAGATTCTGAGTTTCCTGAATTCTTCCCTCACTTCTCCCTTCCCATGACCCTAACCTTTATTGCAATCTTGTTTCATCCTTTCTCCTTAGATGCACCACCTTTGTCTTTCTCACCTTGGCTTTACTCCTAAGTGAGTTTTCATCACTTCTGTATAGCGATACATTCATAGATACTTTCTGTGGTAAAAAACCCTCCTTAATAACCCAGGTTTCTAGGTATCTTCTTTCATGTATCTCATATCTATCTCATCTGTATTCTCTTATTAATCCTCATTGCCGTTTCATAGTTTTGACCCTTAACCATTCTGATCTCGATGTTAAAACAGACTCCTACCTGGTCTCCAAAATCCTGTATGACTCAGCTGCTGTTTACATCAATAGGCTTCCTCACCTCTTCCCATAAATCCTGGACTCCAACCAAAAAAAACTTTCTGAAGTTCCTCAAATGCACTGTGCTCTTGCTCTCTGCTATGGGTTTTGCACATACTTTTCCATCTTCCCTCTCTTCACTCAGGCAACTCAGTAATCCCTCAGGACTTAGCTTACATGCCACCTCCTCTGGGTGGCTCTCTCTGGTATTTGTGATTTCTAGACTAGGTAAAAACTGGACACTGTGTTTTCTCTCTGCCACAAGGTAAATCACACTTTACTGTAATTGTCTGTTTCTCTTTTCCCTTCCCAAGGCTGTAAGCTCCTTGAAGTCAGGGACTGTCTTACTTGCAGTTGTATTCTCTGTGCTTACTGCTCAGTTCTAATTTGGGGACAAAAATAGCAATGTACAGTCCCTGAAAAAGTCTTGACTTTTCTACCTCTGTGATTTTTCACATGTTGTCTTTTTGCCTGAATTTCATCCCTACCAATCTACTCTCCCTCGAGCCCTATGTACATGCCTTGGTCTATTGTAACCCTGCTTATTCTTTCAGGTCAGATTGAGGTATTCTCTTCTTCATGAACTTTAGCTTAATCAGACCAACTAAAATTGATCTGATTTATATTCTAACCATGTAACATGAATCACACATTGCTTTGCAATATACTCAATCTCTGTTTTTTTTTCCTCCCAAAATAGATGGATTAAAAATAGGAACTAAGTCTTAATAGATTTGTATCCCTTATATCATCTATCACAGAGTTTTGCGGTCAGGGTTTAATATATACTGAATGAATTATTATGAAATAATTTCCCAAAGCTATAAACTTTACTGTGTTTTCTCCAGAATATATTTGGTAATAATACTTCCCATTTGTAAATTTCTTACCCTTTTCCATTCTAACAAGGAAGTATGTGATTTATTTATACATATTCTCCTTACTGGACTGCAGCAGAAATCCTTCCGAAGACCCAGTGAGAGTAATAGAAGCGAATAGAAGCGAGTAATAGAAGCGAGTAATAGAAGTGAATAATTCTGTTCACTAGAAGTGAAATTGGAATTAGAATTTGCATATCTTCAACTGATGTTTCAAAGACTCAAAGATCTCCATCAAGAACTTTTTTTCTCCTCTACCTAAGAAGTGAAACACTTGCCCCTCTTTATGTCTCTCTCATTGCCAAAGCCCAACCACCCATCTTTAGATACCCCAGACATCATTTTTGAAATCTTTCTTGCTATCTCTAACCTGAAAGTATTTCCTTCCAGCTCTATATGTACACAATACCAAATATCTCTCTTATGATAGTCATTTCTTTATGCCTCATATTTTTATGAATATTTATACCCACATCTTGTACCCTTTGTAAAGTGTGAGCATCCAGAGAGCAGAATTTGTGCCTGATTTTGCTGTTCCCCTTTGCCAGTAGAAAAGGATTTTGCTCATACTTGTTGATTCTATTGCTTATTTATGTCTTGAATGGTATATTACATATACATAAAGAATATGTATATGAATATAATATGTTTATACAGTACCTGTATTTATAACTTTGGAGTATAACTAATATCTATATTAAGCCAATCTCACCACTGTACAAGTGAGAGAATCAGATTGTCTGATTTTATTAAAGCCTAAAATGTTGTACCAAACTTATTTAGTGCCATTATTCTCCCTCCTAAAATGTAACAAGAGTCTCAAATAGAATTTTAATCATGTCTTAGATATCACTTCTTTCCAAGGCCTTGCCTGATCCCCAAAGATTTCCTATAGCTTTTATTATAATTCCATAGCAGTAATTATAGGATATTATAGCTGCCTACTCATTTAACTGCTTTGTCTCTGATGTCCTTGAGGGCAAGGACTGTATCATCATTTTGACTTTTGTGTTCACACTGCTTAGGAAGATCGCTGTGGTAAGCAGAATTATGCCTCTCCCAAGATGGCCGTGTCCTAATCCCCAGAAGCTGTACATATGTTGCCTAATGTGGCTAAAGTGACTTTGCAAATGTGACTATGTCAATAAATTTGAAATGGAGAGACTATCCTGGATTATCCAGGTGGAACCTAAGTATAATCATAAGTGTCCTTACAAATAAAAGAGAGAGGCAGAAGAGTTAGAGAAGCTATGACAATAGAGGCACAGGTTGGAACATATAACTGGTAGCTTTGAGGATGGAAGAAAGACACAAATCAAGGAATGTAGGTGGCCTCTAGAAGCCAGAGAAGTCCAGGAAATGGAGTCTCCCTCCTAGAGCCTCCAGAAGGAGCACAGTTCTTCCTACACCTTGATTTTAGCCCAGTAAAATCCATTTGGATTTCTGACATCCAGAAGTCTAAAATAATAAATGTACCATTGTAAGCCACCAGGTTGTGGTAATATATTATGGCAATAATGTGAAACTGATACAAGAGCCAACACACGGCAAATGATTCACAAATATTTGTTCACTAAAAGATCCACAAGATATTACACTACAAAATAACAGAGAATTAATGGATGTTGATAGCAACAGAGGGTGGCTTGAGGGAGAAGGGTAGGTGAAGAAAAAATTCCCCATTACTAACTGAAGGTGGGCTTTAGAGGTGCAAGTAAAAAACAAACAAAACAAAACAAAACAAAACAAAACAAAAACTCCTCATTTTCTGGCTTTGGCCACTGAATGGATAATAATAAATATATTTTTAAAAAGCTTATGGTCTTAGTTTTTGTTATGTTTGGTATTAGGGTCATTATGGATGACCAGATGGAGCTCTCCAGGAGACAATGGAAAATTTGGTCCAGAAGCTCAGGATATGTGCTTTAATCAAACAGCCTTTGAATATAAGAGAAATAAGAAAATAGCTGAAGATAAGGCTAGAAAAGCAACATGATGTTTCTTAAATGCCAAGAGAATCAAACTCAATTCATCAGAAGGAGGTTGGGATGGGCACTGAAGGGATTTGACCCAGGAAGTGATGTAATCAAAGCAATGCTTTCAGAAGATTAATCTGGTGACCTTATGTAAAATAGGTTGGTAGGAAATGAGACTAAGACAAAATACCGTTGATACTTTACAGATCACTTTTAAAAGACACTGTCTTACTTGATCCTCATAGCAATCTTGTGAGGCAAGTAAGACAAAGCATTATCAAAAGCTTACATCTTTTATATCATCATAAATCACTTGTATGATACTGACAATTATTTCAACCTACTTTTAAAGCTTTATGTATAATTTTACATGTGCTCAGTTTCTTACTGAGAATTCCTACAGAGAATTCCTACAGAGAATTTCCTACAGAGAATTAGGATTTTGGTCAAATTTCTAGCCTCTAATATTCAGGAGCCATTTATCAATAGAAAATCAACAGAAATGAATGAAATTCAGCCATATAAAATATTTCAATCCTTACATATGCCAAACTGTCTTGAAGGGAAGAAGGGAGAACATTGTACTATTATTAGATGGAATAACAAAATGTTTCTGTAAAAAGAGTTGGATTAAGAACTTTTAACAATTAACCATTGTTATGAGACAGCCATATTAATCCAACATGGTTAACAGAGAAAAAGCAATTGGATGAGCCATTGCAAACTTTCTCTAGAAGTTCTCTCACATGGCACCTTGAGATTTCAATATTGACTCTAATATCCACCTGACAAGGCTTTAAAATCAAGAGCTTAAAAATCACATACCGTAATGAAAGAGTCTCTGGGGCTAAATTTAGGTGCTGTTAAATCACCAGGAATGATTTGATCAGAACAAGAGAAAGATTACTGAGAGAGTGCCCAGGTAAATCAGGTTAGACGCTCAGAATTTCTCACCATTACAATTCCCAATTCATTTCTC